>NW_023416914.1:218141-225657 GCF_002922805.2 Oryzias melastigma | reverse complement strand
AATAGTTTCCATCAACCCTAATGACCATTATTCACCTTCACCTCTATACTAATAACATTTCTTTGTACCTTTTTTTAAATATATGGATATTAGAACATTGTTTAAGCTCCTCACTTTACACATGCAAAACTTTGATGACCCACAGACACACAGAAATATTTCCTGTTGGTTCTTTCAAATTGTACTTTAAATTCTCTTCACCTGAATTTGTAAACTCTTTTATTTTCATAGAAGAGTTTTTGAATGGTATAAAGTAGTGAATTTCTATTAGCTCTGAATATGAATTGTGCTGTCTGAAGTTTAACCAAATCAAATAGTTTCAAAGTCTTGATTGAAGGAATAAATCATTTGTATGATCAAGGTATCTGGCTCCATGAATAATTCTAATTACACATTTCTGAATTTAAAGTAAAGGTTTTAATACTGTTTTATAGTTTTTGGCCCAAACTTCAATGGCATAAGTCAGATATGGTAAGATCAAGGAACAATATAGCAGGTATCTCCTTTTATAGTCTAATACAGGGGTCAGCAACATTTATGACTTGAAGTGTCGATTCAAAATTTTCTCTAACAACTGTCCCATCACCAAGTATAATGTGAACTGTGTTGTCATTCATTTTCAGCTTATCCTGTCTGAGTACCTGCTGAGTAACTTGTTGTTAGTTTATTCTGTGATGATATTTTTATTGCATGTAAAACTGAATGTTAACAGTTTCAAAACACTGGAATTATCACAGCTTTTTAATTTCACTGCAGCAATCTTTTTTTTTTTTTCCTACGGTGCACATTCATTAAATCATGAAGGCTGACAGGGAAAGTAATGTGCGTTGTGTGAAACTATAAAGTTTTATTTTAATAAAAGAAAAAACTGTCTATTTATATGAGTGGGCGGGGTCACAGTCATAGCGCTGCGTGAATGGACCCTTTCCTTGTGACGCCATGGAGTATCAAAGATCATTGTGAGAAAAGATTATCACTCTTTACAAATCTGAAAATATATAAACTGAAGACAAAAGTATTTATTGCTGTCACACCCCGGCGTGCCACTGTCTTTCCCTCCACGGGCCTGCTGTGACACACGTGCCCTAGGTTGTTGACCCCTGGTCTAATATATACTTTAATTTATCTCAAATAAAAATGCTTTTTGATATTTAATTCTGTGTGTTTCTGATCTGTAGCTTCCAACGAAGCTTATTGTCAAGAATGAGTCCCTAAAATAGATATTAAGTTATACTTTCAATGGTCCTGTTATTAAATTTAATCATTAGGTCTGTATTGACTGTATAGTGACCAAAGAACATTACTTTTGTTTTGTCTAAATTCAAGGATAGTTTATTGTAATTTATCCAGGTATTCAAATACTTTAACTCTTTATTTGCACTATTAATAAGATCATCATAGTTGTTTGCTGAATAAAACATGTTTGTATCATCTGAAAATAATATCAGTTTTAAAAATGTAGATACATTAAATATTTATTAATCACGTGAGTTAAAACGTCAACATTCACAGCCCTAGTTTATATGTGAAGACTATTTTAACCAACAGGTATGTGTGTAACTACTGAGTGTGTGTAAAGAGGCTCCGCCCATTCCAGCTATTTACACCTGGTTGTGTAATGACATCACTGCACCATCTTCTACTTTCTCTAAACTCCCCTCTCAGAAACCTCAAAGATTCACAGGACAAACACAAATCAAGCTCAGATTTAACATCTGCAGCATCTGAAGTTCTGCTCTTCAACCTAAGAGCTTCCAGGAAGCTGCTCTGCTGATGGAAGCAGCTTCTACAATCACTTCTCCTCTCTTCTGTTTTCTCTCTGCAGATATTTAAAGCATCACTCATGGTGAGCAGAGAGGAGGATGAGTGCTGTGATTGGACCGTGTTTCTGGAGAGAGAAAGGAGACCTTCATCCACGTCTTCATCAGCTGAGAGCTTCAGAGAAACAGGAGCTTCACTTCCTGCATCCCTGATCCAAGAAACATCCTGATAATCCAGAGAATCTTCAAGAAGTTTCCAGAAAGATCTTTAAGTTTGTTCCTGTTTGTTGGATTTCCTGAAGCTTCGGCTTCAATAATTGGATGTCAGAAAAATCAAAGAAATATCAAATCTCTCTGATCAGAAATATTAGATCTTTACTTTCATTACAGTTGATAGAACTGAAATGTTTTGATGTTTTTAGTTTCTCTTCTGGGTTCTGTTCTGCTGCTTCAGTAGAATGTCTTCTTAGAATGGGAGGAGCAGGCCGCTCTTCATCTTTAGCATCACAACTAGACCTTTTTAGAGAAGTTTTTGGTTTTGTTCTTCCCTGACAGTCAGCAGGTGTGGAGGGGTGTGGTCATGTGTGACGGCTGCAGTCACATCCACACAGGATTCACCTTAAGGTGTCGTGTTCACTTCCACTTGGTTTTACTTTGACTTTATTTGTGGTTATTAGTTGATATTCATTTGTAGTTTGGAGTTTTATATGTGGATCTGAATCTTCCTGATGTGGTCAAAAGATGGCGCCGAGCCCAAAAGCCTTCCAAGAGGGTTAAACCACTGTCTGGACTCCATGGGGAGGGGGAGGGGTTTTTGGGTTGTGTTTGGTTCTGGTTCTTGACTCAAACCTTCTCTTGTGTTTTTAGTAGTTAAATTGACTCCCTTCAGAGTTCACATGTGTGATTGTGGCGGGTCAGTTATCTGAGTTGTTTTGAATTACTGGGTTTGATGATTTTGTTAAGTTGACTTATTTTATGGGGCTTTAAATCACTGTTATTTGATCAGTGTTGACTTTTTTAAAATTAAGTTAGTCATTAACAAAAAAAGATTTATTTTTGGGTAAATATTTTGGTCTTTGACTGTCTGGTCCATCACATATGAGTGACATCAGCAGAAGAAGTGGATCAGAGAAAAAAGAAGCAGGTGTGATCTGCAGATGTGTTTCAATTCTGTTCTCTCTGGATCTTGTTATTATTTTCAAAATAAAATGTTTTATCTCTCAAATCTGTTTGTTTTTAGTTTTTCTGCTTCTTGAAAAGATTGTATTTGAATAAAAAACAGTTTAAAATAGAACATTAAACAATATGTTTTTTATTTTTATGAAATTATTGTAAAGATGTAAACAAACCTCAGTTCAATCCTAAAGAAATACATCTTTATCACTTTCTGCTCTAATATGTCCTGATAGTTCATTCAGAGAGAAATACAAAAGTTAAAAAAATCTGTATAGTAAAATATTAAAAATAATATTTGTTCAAGTAAAATTATATTTTGCTATGTTCCTTTTTTATAAAGCTGTCTTCGTTTATTTATTTTCATTAAACCAACAGTTGTCTAAATAGTTTTGATTTTGAGGATAAATTCATTCATTTTAATCTCTTTTCCTCTTTGAAAAGGTAAAGTTCAGTTGAATTGACTGAAGCTGATGGTTTGTCTTGTGCTTCCAGTGGAATCAGAAACCTTCTCTAATCTCTGCCTTTGTTTAGAAACTGAATAAAATAAGGATAACAGTAAACAGAAGAAAACAGCATATTTTCATGGTCATTCAGTTTACATACAGACTTAAAGGTTTTTGTTTTACTAAAACTCTAAGTATTTGCAGGGATTAGCAGATAATCTCTTTCCATTCATCAAATCCAGGATTTCAGGTTTTGACCTTCCATCAGTGTAAGAATGCTGACACCACGACATGTTAAAGATGAAGCTGTTATTATTCCAAAGAAGAGTTTAATGTTGTCGAGTTATTTCATTCACTTCAATGAGAATCAGCAAAACAACAATTTGACCAAATCTGCCTCCTCTATGTTTCATTTCATTTTATTCATTTCATTTATTGATTTATAAAGCACCTTCCACTACCAGTCATGGAGGCCCATGGTGCTGTACACAAGGATAACAAAAACAGAGCACTGTGTAATAGTAAAGCATAAAGAAGAATAGAAGACATAACCAAACAGAACACTTTTAAAACAAGGATAAAACCAATAAAACAATTTTAAAACAGAGAAAAAACAACATAAAGTAGAATAAAAAGCTAAGCTGATGCTTAAAGGCTGTAGTGGAGGAACAATTCTTTTTTTAAAACACTCCAAATAGCTTCATTATCGGAGTTTCTGTCCACCTTCAACATCATGATGACAGATTCAGAAAAAATATTTGAGTTCATTTGTCATTTTATTAGAGAGCATCATTCTGCTTTTTGTCTTCTTGATTTACGTGTTCATTTGTATGAAGTGACATTCAGAGATTTTAGAAGAGGTCAGTTTTTTTTTCTCAAACATGAACCCTTCCATCTGCTGAAAATCAAACCATGTCAGATCAGGACTGATGTCAGAGGCTGGAACCAGAACATAACCAGAGAACACCATCACAGGAACATCAACGGGAAATTCATCCATCAGATGACATGTCTCCTCTAAAGTCTGAGCCTGTAATCCAGAATATTCATGGAAAAGAGGAGAAGGCAGAAGGAGGTCTTTCTGCAGTTCTCTCAGAAACTGAAGGTCTCAGTCAACCCTGTGCTTTCCTACTAGAACTGGTACCCTGACCGTCTCGTCTTAAGACTGCCTTCCTTCTTTAAAACAGACCTGTTCACAGTCTACATCTCTGCAGATATATTGATCCATCTGCTGATCCTGACCTCCATCAATCCTTCACTTGTGAACAGAATCCTAATGAATGAATGAATGAAATGGTTTATTTCAAGCTATCAGGTCACAGTACATGACATAACACATCAACTAGTGAATCAGAAGTAGATCACTTGAAAGGGAGTGGAAGGAAGCGAACTTATATAATCCCACCCCGACTCGACCATACCATTTCTCTACATGTATTATCAATATCCGGTTCAGGACTTAGTATCAAATATTATTCAAGCTATTAAAGGTCATTAATATCATTAATGTAATAAAGTTTCAAAGCATCCACGACAAATCATGTATATTAATCAGTAACAATAATCTAATATTCTCAATGAAAACAGAGACTTTGTGCAGATTGTATTCAAAGAATTATGATAATACAACAAGTAATAATTAAATCATCTTCATTTGCTAATGCAGTAAAAATCTAAATATTCTCATTTAAAAAGATAATTAGTGCAGATTGTATTAATCAAAGAATGATTATAAAAATAGAAAAAAGTAATAAGGTAAAATCATCTTCATTAGTTAATGGAGAAAAAAAAATCTAAATATTCTAATAAAAAAAATACAATTTGTTCAGATTGTATTCATTCAGCACTTCGCGGAAGCAACCGTTCAGGCCTCTGCATCGTGCGTTCATTTCTCATAATGCACACTTCGTCGGGTATTATCCCTTAAAAAAAATCCAGATAATCCCAACATTTAAACAGGAAAACAAAATCAGAACGGACACATTAATGTGATGTTCTAAACCTACAGTGTTAACACAAAAAGTCACTAAGATAGTTCTGCAGGAGATTTCTGAGAATGACATGGTGGATATATACCTCACAAACATGCCTGAACCTTCAGGTAAGTCAGTGAAAGACTGGGGGGGGCGGTCGTCTATATCAGAGTCAAAGAAGAAGACAGAGCCTGATGGCTTTCTTTGTTTGAATAATTTATCTAAAAATAACAATGACACAGACTTCTCAGAAGAGGCTGACCAAAAAAACAGAAGTTGAGGGGTCTGTGGAAGGAAAAGTAATGGCAGCCCTTATATTTGTAACCTTGTCATTGAAAAATATTTGAAAATTGTTGCACATATCAGAATAAACTTCTAAAGCTCCCGCCTGTGGAACATTAAGGACAGAGTGTGTTATTTTAAACAATAGTCGTGGGTTGTGCTGATTAGAAATTATTATGTTTGATAGATACTCTTGTCTTGCCGTGCAAACAGTAATCTGAAAAGATTTTCAACAGTCCTTCAAAATTTCCCGTAAGACTTGCATCTTATCCTTCCTCCACTTGTGTTCAGGATTCCTGCAAATTTTTTCGAGCTGTCATTGAGCCATGGGTCACATTTAGATTGAGGCTTCAATGTCTTTACTGGAGCCACAGAATCCAGGATGTTGGTACAGTTTGAGTGAAACCAGGAACTAAGCTCCTCTACATCAGCGGGGGAGGGGTAAGGAACTGGGTAAACGCAGATGAAAACTGACTGGCAGAAGAAGAGTTAAAAGTCCTGCAACTTCGTGGAGAGCACGAGGTCTACTGTGTTTCCTTGTTCATGGGTAGTCCCAGAAATCCATTAAACAAAATTAAAGAAGATTTCTAAAAAGTTCTTCATTAGTGGCTTATCAGGACAGCATCCATGGATGTTAAAATCACCAACAACAAAGTTGCACTGAAAATGTTGCAAGGTGTGCGTTTGTGTTAATAGTTACGACAGTTAATGATAGATAATAGTTGTTCCTAAGGTGAGGACCAAACCACATGGTGAGACTTTGTTCTGCCATTACGGTCCTCTCCTCTGGAACAGAGTCCCGGAGAGCCTCAGAGACCGTAGAGGTTTTTAAGAAGAAGCTAAATACCCACCTTTTTAATTTTGCTTTTAGTTGATCTTATCTGCCTATTTATTCTATTAGTTTTAATATATATTATGTTATTTATTTTATTTTATGCATTTATGTTTTAAACACATTTTCTGTATTTAACTTTATTATCTTACGATGATTTTAGCCCCACTGTTTCCTGTGGGGATCTTTCGTGGGACTTGCTGGTTTGGTCTGGGGTTGTTGCCGTTGTTGTCGGTCTTGCTGGGGCCAGAGTCCTACACTGCAGAGCTAGGGAGTGGACTCTGTTGCTGTCCCGGTCTGGGTGGGCACTGTGGTGATGTTCCTGTGACTGAGCTGGCTCCTGGTATGATAGAATCCTCAATAGTGTTTTCTCACAGCAGAGCCCATAATTTGATTTTATAATTTTCATTTAGAAGTATTCGTTGTGTGGGATCATGGTTTGTATGTGTTAATGGAGGGGAGAGGAGAGGGTGAAGGGTGGGTTTGGTTTTTGTTTTCAAATGAGAAGCGCTTCGAGTTGCTCAAAGTATGAGAAAAGCTTTTTAGAAATAAATAAAGTTTGAAGTTTGATTTCAACATTGCAAAATCCTGGAAGTTCAGAAATATTATAATTATAGGAGAGTAAGTAAATGTCGAGAAATGGCAAGTCTCGCCCATCTGTAAAAAAATATGGGCAGCTCTATATCCTGTATCACAGTATACTCTAAGTAAATATATTTTTCTCTACATCACATACTGTACCAGTGTACTGTAGTATTGTAATGGAGTGTTGGTATAACTGTTTGTAGGCATTGTATTCCGTGTATATTTTTTGTTCCTAAATTGTTGATATTTCTTCTTTTATTTGTCCAGTTTAATGTCCTGATCATTGTGTATTCTATTTTCTACATAGTGTTAAGTAACTGTTCAACATTGTATTCAGTTTTGACTGACTTGGGTCATAATTTCACAGCAGAGTTCAGTTTAGAGCACAGACTGAACTATTTTCAGGTTCAAGTTTGGTTTTGTAAGAAGAGTCTGAGGTTTTGTAGCTTGAAAATTTGGTTTTGT
>NW_023416914.1:206643-218098 GCF_002922805.2 Oryzias melastigma | reverse complement strand
TTTTTCTCTACATCACATACTGTACCAGTGTACTGTAGTATTGTAATGGAGTGTTGGTATAACTGTTAGGCCTTGTGTTATGTATATTTTTGTACCTAAATTGTTGATATTTCTTCTTTTATTTCTTCAGCTTCATGTCCTGATCATTGTGTTTTCTATTTTTCTACATGTGTTTAGTAACTGTTCAACATTGTATTCAGTTTTGACTGACTTGGGTCATAATTTCCCAGCAGAGTTCAGTTTAGAGCACAGACTCAACTGTTTTCAGGTTCAAGTTTGGTTTTGTAAGAAGAGTCTGAGGTTTTGTAGCTTGAAAATTTGGTTTTGTGTTCACAGTTCAGAGAAAAGTAGAGCAGCTTTTAAGGAAAGTGTCTTAACATTCTGTAATCCAAGCATCCGCTGTGCGCGTGACCGATCCTGTGCTGCCACCTGCTGGAGCTCCATCACTATGTCAACCATCGCCACACAGATACAGAATCATGGTCACGTGCACAGACACCCGCGTCCCAGTGGGGATGTCAGCTGTGTTGCTATTTTCTCTATCTTTCCCCTCAGCGCGCACGCGCGCTCCCCCTCACGTGTCTGCTGCGCTGCGTCGGGACTGCGCCAGGCGCACCGAGTCCGAATCCGAGCAGCGGGCCGAGCTGAGCCGGGTCGGGACCGGACATGTCCCTGCAGCTCCCTCCGTGCGTGATAGACTGCGGGACTGGGTGAGGACACGCGCACACGTATCTATGCTGCTGCACACTAATCATTTATGTCGCCCTGTGCGCGTGCGTACGAGCTGTTTGGGTGCTTTTAAAGGGACAGTTCACCTGTCGGGAAGCAGACACGCGCCTTCTGCGTCACAACACCAACATTGCGGTTTCATTTAGAAGTTGTTTAATAGCATGCCACTGTAACAGTGGAGTTGTGTAACTGCACTTTTTTTGCCATCACAAAACTCAAAGTAAAAAGTAAAATATCAAATTATGAAGTAAATGGTTTCAGGGGCACATGCAAGGCAAATCCACTGACATCAGATTAACTTGTAATAGCTTTATAACATCAGGGTTTTAAAACACTAACCTCAGGTTTGCATTAAATGACTATATGTAATATTATACGAGCCAGTCTCAGTTTCACTGTACTTCTGTACGGACGTGCTGTTAATGAAGCCGCCTGGCCTGAACTTCTGCCACACAGGGACTCTCCTTCACTTTCCCAACATCTATGTTGTACAGAGTTGTCTGGATGAATGAACATGTTCTGTAGCCTTGGTGTGTATGTTGCGGTAAAAACAAAATGTGCCGTAAATAGTTCTAAGGCATCAAGCGAAGAAGCCGACCTGCAGACAATGGTATTGGTGACAAAGAACTGGTGGACTTCTTTCCTACTTCGGCCTGCAGTCATGAGATGGAGTTGAGTGCGTTTCGTGCTGAAATCAAGATGTTCTTGAATGTCGATTCCCATCTGAAAGAACAAGAAGAATATATTGAGGCTTATACAATGAGATAGTAATATTACATTCCAAAACTTAACTTTTAGAACTGGAAAATCATGTTCTTGGGCAACAGGTATACTAAGATAGCGGATAATATGATATTCAGACATGTTTTTAACGTTTTCTTGTTGCATTTTTTTAATTACAGAGGAACTACATAAAATAAATTATGATTAAAACTGCATTTCTGAGTATTTCTTAAATCAAATCATGTTAGGTCAGAAGCAAACTGGATGTTTGAAAAAGCTCAGACTAATGATGCAGCTACTGAAGTGGGCGTGCCAAAGTCTCCTCACTCCAGGCGTGCGCACTGACCTGCTCAGGTGTGCCAGACATGAGAATTCAACACTAGTGCTGTAGTGAACTGTGATTCTGGCTCCATCTGACTCACAACTGTAAAGCTGGATTGATCTAATATTGCTTGCATTATTTTAACATCACTAAAATTAGCTTGATGCTATATGCTCGCACAGAGTTCTCACCAACAGGGGGGGCGGGGGAAGCTTTTAAAATGGTACTATTGAACAAGTGTGGGAGAGATCATCCAGTGCCCGTCATTTACAGAAAAATCCTTAGAAGACATCACTAACTGTGTAACTCTTACCAATGATGTCATCCACTTCAGTCATCCCACTGTCAGGGATATCAGCTGCCAGGAGAAGATCTTCCAACTCACTGCTGGATTGCAGCTTTCTGCATTGTTAGATGATCTTCCACAGGAATGAAGTTCTGTATTTTTCCAGAAACGTGCCAGAACCCTCCTCCCCGAACATCTCGTTCCATCAACATTGAAGAGAAAACATTCAAATTTCACTGCCATATTCTTTTCCCCCTCTGAAATTCATAAAACACAGTTTAATAATAAATGATGTATTTATTTATTAAGCCTTTGACGTCTTTAACACTAGAACGTCCACAATTTTCTACTACCTCAGGAGAGTCCAGAGCAAGGCCAACTGGCTGAGCGGGTTCAAATGCATTTGTTTACCTGCCTGCAATTGGCCACCTTTCAATTGTAAATGCAGCAATAGTGGGCTTAATGGCTGGATAACGACAGGGTAGGTCTGGGTGGGGGAGATGTTCTCCTTCAAAACAGCCTCCAAACTCTGGCAAACTTAGACTCCCAGTTAGTCAACTGAAAAGCAAAGATGCCGAAGTTTTACAACACTGAGGAGACTTTGGAAATGATCCTGAATCATGTCAACCCTTGCGACTCTGAAGAAGAAGACATTGCCCTTCAGCTGAGCTCAAACTCTGATCTTTCTTCTGGTAAGATTTACTAAACATCTTTTTTTTCACTTGCTGGTCATGGCTTGGTGGTCAGCACTCTTGCCTCTCAGCAGGAAGGTTCCCGGCAAATGCTGAGAGGTCACAGTATTGACCAGTAATGATGGGCTGCTTATGGCAATGTATTTTTAGAAAAGATGAAAACCATTCTAAATGGATAAAAATGAAACATATGAGATATTTTGAAATTAAAATTTAAACTAGGAGCCTGAAAATGACTTTAATTTATTTGAATATTCTTGTAAATGTATAAAGACTAATTCAGAATTCACAAAATATTGACTTTTCATTAATTTTTAATAGGGCAGAAATTTCCCAAAAAGTTGAGTAGTTCTTTGATGATAAATAATAAAAAAAATGAAGAGGTGAAACAAAATATATCTTTCTATTGATATTATAACATCGCTGGAGGTTTTCGTGGCTCACATCTCAGAAATCTGATCGCAGATGAGGAGACTTCACCACCACCAGAAAAGCGAGGTCAACTGGAAACGCATCCTGCGGCAACAGAGAAGGCAAAAGATGGCACCATGTGGCAAGAAGAACTGGTTGGGAGGCCTCTTCATCACAGCCCAATTGAAGGTTATGCTGCAAAGGGAGAGCCAACTGCTTTGGTCAGAAGCAAGGTTTCAACTCGCTTACAGAGTTTCCTTTGTTTCATCACCCTGGGCATGCTTCGGATTATTCAGGACTGTACTGTTCAGCATGGACGCCAGACAGAGGATGACAGCTGGTTCATGTCCATCCCTGAATTGATGGCATTCATTGCCATCCTCCTCTTACGAGGGGTCATCAAACTTCCCTCCATGCAAGACGCATGGTCGGCGAAAATGGGAAATCCACTGATCTCCAAAATTATGGCCAGAAACCGCTTCAAAGATATCATGCGGCACTTACGCTTCGATCAGAAGAGCACACGCATCGAACGAGTCTGTACCGACAGGTTTGCTGCGATCTCCAATGTCTGGGGGTCTTTTGTTGAAAACTGCATCAAATCTTTCAACCCAGGGAGGTGCATCACCATTGACGAGCAGCTGTTTCCAACAAAAACTCGCTGCCGTTTCCTCCAGTACATGGCAACAAAACCTGACAAGTTTGGTATCAAGTTCTGGGTAGCATGTGACCTGAAATCCAAATATGTGTGCAACATCATCCCATACCTTGGCAAAGACCCCAGTCGTCCCACGGGGGAGAGACTATCAGAAAATGTGGTGATGAAGCTCATGGAACCATTCTTGGACAAAGGGAGAACAGTTTCCACAGACAATTTTTTTACATCTGTGCCACTTGCACGACGACTGCTCAGCCGGAAGACCACCCTCCTGGGCACAGTCAATAAGATTCGCCGGGAGATTCCTGAATCTGTCAAAAAGACTTTGGACCGCAATGAATTCAGTACTCAGGTAAGTTGTATATATCAAGGGCACATGTGTAATCAAGGTATCTGTAAAAGTGAAATAATAACATTTTTTCTCCTATTATTTATTAGGTTTTTTCAACCTCTGGAGCAACAGTGACCGTTTATGCGCCCAAGCGGAGAAAGACTGTCTGCATTCTCAGTAGCATGCACAGCGTGGTTGAGGCAGGGAATACCAGGAAAAAAAAGCCTAACACAGTCACAGATTATAACAGTATGAAGTGTGGTGTAGATGTGATGGACCAGATGGTGCGAGAGTACACTGTACGCTCAGAAACCCGGCGATGGCCAGTCGCTGTGTTTTACAACATGATCGACATTGCCGCACTAAATGCACACATATTGTATAGTGCATGTACTGGGGTAAAGGAGAGACGAGCGGACTTCCTGGTGGAGCTCGCAAGCGAGCTTGCACACTCACATGTAGGAGCTGAGAAGGCAAGAAGGGACAGCTGTCTTCGACGACAACCTCCCACACCTGGCCAAGGGAAAAGGGCAATGTGTCAGGTGAAAAGTCGGTGCAAGAGCAATCATGCCACAGTGCGCTGTGTTGATTGCTACAAGTATACCTGTGGTACATGCAGAAAAGAGATGGTGTGGCAATGCCATGTGTGTGCAGACAATGTAGAGGGCTGAACTAATTTTATCTACATGATGCACCGATTTGTATATTTGTATATTTGTTTATTTTGATTGCAGTGTTGTTTATTGTAAAGAAGTATTGTTTGGAATCTTGTGCACAAGCAATAAACCTCAGCAATAAATGAAAAACAAACTGCGTTGACCTCTTACTAAAAGTCACTCAAAGAGAGGTGAAATGAAATGAAAACTTGCCCAGCCACTTTGCAGTTTTCTTTGTTTTGCATCCTAATTAGAACAATGGCTGGGCTGTTTCAATGCAAACAAAGTAGAAGGCTGCTCTTTAGGTATGCAAATTACAACTAACCCAGCCACTTGGCCTCCCTTTGACCATTGCAGGTAGAAATGCCAGATGGCCTCACTACGGACGCTCAAGTGTTAAGAAGTGAAAGGCCGTCAGAACACTGGTCGACAGGTCAAGGAGCATGTTGCGGCGGAAGTCAAATGTCCGCTTCATCTACCTCTTGATTATGTCCTCATGCGCTGAATGGCCTCCTTACACTTTTCTCTCAGCTCAGTTTCTGGAACTAGCTGGGGTTCTGGTCTGGCAGCTGCTCCTCTCAGCTGATCATCATGAGATGCTCCTCCAGAATAGATGACTCTTTATAACAAAGGACATACTTTGATGACCAAATATGGAAGCAAATTATTTAAATGAAAATTAATTCAAAATTGTAGTGTTACCTCTATGTAATAGTCATCTGCGTCTTGCTTCAGAACGCTGAAAAGTTTGAATCCTCCATTACAGCCTGCGCCACTCTCGCCATCATAGTAAAGATTCTGGTAATACAAAGCAAACGTCTCATTTGTAGTTTCACATTCACAACTTCAATCAACTTGGTCTGGAGAGTATCTGTTTCTTATTTTAGCTATTTAATTTATAAAATAATTTCAAAATGTTTAAGATACCAAACATCTCAAATATTTAATGTCATTTTGTGTGACTTACATACCCGGTCCTGGAGAAATGAACGGTCCCTGAAGGGTCCCTCAAATTGGAAAGAAAGCTCACGAATCCCCTGGCATAGATTTCTTTTACCTGCCTTGGTGGTGATGCCCTGCAATACTAAAAAGAAAAAAATAAATGTATTAGGAAATTTCTGAGTTCCGTGTAATACTTCATGCTTTGCTGAAGATGAGAATTACATTTAAACGATACACTGGGTCTACCAAGCCATAATGATAAATTACAGTTTTCTCTGTCATGTCAGCAGCCAGTAAGTTAAGTGTTTTTTACTGGTTTAATCCATCAAAGACTTGCTTTGATTATATTTATTTTTCATGCATTCCACCAGGTTTTTGAGTAAGACTTAAGCATATTAAAAACTTAACAAGCAAATATATGAAAAAACACAACACTTAACACAATAAGCAGGATATATATTTACATGTTTATAGAAGCTCAAATAGAAGAATAAAAAACCGTTGGCACTTTGGTGTTTTGAAAAGGACGCTCCCTACACGTCACTACCAGATCAGAGCCCCTGATTCGTCACAGTTCAGCGTTGCTGCATTTATCGTCAAGACATTCAAGCTGTTGAACTTCTAGCGGATCAATGCACGCCCGTGTTTAAAGAGCTCGCGATCGGACTTAGTTCTGAACAGTTCAAGATTCGGGCTGACATGCGTCTGCACAGACTTTTCATTGAAAATCGCGTTTTGAGCTTGTGTCAAAGTGACCGGTGTGCGTGCAGCTTCACGAGGTGCATTTCTTCTAGCCACTGCAGGACAACAACAAGCTAACTCAGCTACAATCCTCCCCGCTAACATACAATCCGAAGTCCACCACAAATGACATTAAACTGAACAGACACTCACGTTAGATAAATGACTCAATATCCATACATTAGCGCCAGAAACGGACGAACTAACGTTTCTACCAACAAACATGTTTCTTCCGAGACAACTCAGCCAAGATGAGAACGGGAACTAATCCGACCAATCATAAGGCGGATAGAACAACGTCGCAGCCCATAATTCCCCGATAACAGGCAAAACTTAGTTAAAAAAAAACGGGTCACTTATATTTAATTCAGTAAAAATAATTGAATTAACCACTCTATTGCAGTCTGTCATACCAGAAAGAGCAAGGATACTCACAAAGCCAAGTAAAAGTATGAAAAATTTACAAACTGAAACTACGTGTTTGTCTGAGACATTAAAGTAAAAAAAGCACACCATAATGTGCATAAAAACACATACGTTGTAATTTATTTGAACGGTCATTTTGCAAATATTGGAATTATGATACTCAAACAACGACCTTTTCAGAGTATTTACATCATATTACAGTTTTTTCCCAATTGCTAAAACACTAAGTGCCATTCTCCAAACAAGCTCATCAATTGCTTTAACTCTCTTCTCAAAAACATCACTCTTTGGTCAAAACCTAAAACACAATTTGCAGTTAACACACAATTTTCAAAACTCCAATTCACTCTTTGCGAAACACAAGACACATTTTCACTTTTAAGACACAGTCGGCATTCACAACACACAAGGTGCAAAACATTAACACAAAGAGGCAAAACTCAAACTCTGTTCCAACACAGGAGTCATCATTAACACACAACTGGTCAAAGCTGAAGACACTTTTTGCTAATCAACTGCACTGAATATAAAGGCAGTTCTGGAGCAACTAAACAACTAATAATGAAAAATGGAAAACAGAGAAAGGCAATTGAGACCCAGACCCACATTGGGACCCGAACCCCCACCCAGACCAGCATCCAGGCCCAGACCAGTACCAAGACCATAACCTCCACCAAGACCTGCACCCAGGCCCAGACCAGCACCAAGACCAGAACCTCCACCAAGACCTGCACCCAGGCCCAGACCAGCACCAAGACCTGCACCGAGACCAGCACCAAGACCAGAACCTCCACCCAGACCAACACCTAGACTTGCTCCAAGACCCAGACAAAGGACAGCGATATCTGATGCGATCCGGGCCACTGTAAATGACCATGTGTTGGTTCATGGAATGACCATGAGGGAAGCGGGTCAAAGGGTCAACCCCCAACTCAGTCGGTTCACAGTGGCATCAATCGTGCGGACATTTAAAAAGGAAAACAGGTCAGTGCAAACTGAAACAATTAGAGAATTCGAAATGAAAGTATGTTTTACTAACTGTGACAAGGGATAAACATAAAATATATTTGTATGTGAACAAACATTTGATGTTGTCTTTATCCATTTGAGTGAAAACACATTATCCAACATTTTACAAAAGAAATTAACTTTAAATGAGTAACTATTTATCCTGTAATTTGCATTACAGTTTTTCCTAATTGCTAAAACACTAAGTGCCGTTCTCCAAACGAGCTCATCACATGCTTTAACTCTTTTCTCAAAAACATCACTCTTTGGTCAAAACCTAAAACACAATTTGCAGTTAACACACAATTCTCAAAACTCCAATTCACTCTTTGCGGAACACAAGACACATTTTCACTTTTAAGACACAGTCGGCATTCACAACACACAAGGTGCAAAACATTAACACAAAGAGGCAAAACTCAAACTCTGTTCCAACACAGGAGTCATCGTTAACACACAACTGGTCAAAGCTGAAGACACTTTTTGCTAATCAACTGCACTGAATATAAAGGCAGTTCTGGAGCAACTAAACAGCTAATAATGAAAAATGGAAAACAGAGAAAGGCAATTGAGACCCAGACCCACATTGGGACCCAAACCCCCACCCAGACCTGCACCCAGGCAGTAATTTTCTCCATGTCTTCTATGTTATTTACTGTTTTCTTTTTGCTTTCTAGTGTGTTTTTGAATTCGATTCAATGGACAGGACTCGTGAGTTTATTTTTGTGGATGAGGCTGGTTTTAATCTGGCAAAAAAGAAGGAGCAGAGGTAGAAATATCATTGGTCAACAGGCCATAGTGCAAATCCCAGGTCAGCGTGGGGGAAATGTCACACTCTGTGCTGCTATCAGTAACCTGGGAGTTCTACATCGCCATGCTGTTTTGGGTCCTTACAACACACAACATCTTGTAACCTTTTTGGATGGTCTTCGTGATGCTGTTTTGGCTCAATTTCTTCAAGACAATGACAGGGACGATGCAGTTTTTGTTATTGTCTGGGACAATGTGAATTTTCACAAGAGTCAGCTCATCAGACAGTGGTTCCACACAAATCCTCAGTTTAAATTAGTTTTTCTTCCACCTTATTCTCCTTTTCCTTAACCCAATCCCTAACCCTTACATTCAGGAAAACCTGTTGCAGGCCATGGACATGGCCTGTGATGACATTTCCATTGAGTCCTGTCAAGGCTGGATCAGGCACACAAGATCCTTTTTCCCCCGTTGTCTGGCTAGGGAGAATATTGCCTGTGATGTTGATGAAGTCCTCTGGTCTGACCCAGCACAGAGACAAGATGGTGAAATGCAATGAATGCGAATCTATATTTATTGTGAAAATTAAAAAGAAATGGCAAATAAAAAATGAATCCCTGATACTTTTTACTGTTTAATTCCTCTGGTGTGGGTGTGTGTGTGTGTGTGTGGTGGTGGGGGGGGGCATAGCTCTTTGTAAAACATTTTGTGAACAGTGTCAAGTGTTTTGTTGTGTAGTGTGTTGTGATTGCTGCATGTTTGTTAGTTTTGACAACAGAGTCTTCATTATGAAGTCATAGTGAGCTTCTGACTGAAGATTCAAGAGTTTTGTATCTTTAGTTTATATTTTGAAAATTGTGTTTGGTGTTTTGGTGCGTAGTGTGTTGGATTTGATGCGTGTGTGTAAGTTTTGACAACAGAGTCTTCATTTAGAATAGAATAGATAGAATAGAAAATACTTTATTAATCCCTTTGGAGGTCCTCAGGGAAATTCAAGTACCAGTGTCCGTACAGCAGTAAAAATACAAAATAAGTAAAATAGAATAACAAATGAAGTAATAAAATTTTGACCTCAAAGTGAGATTTTGATTCATGAGTTAAGTATTTTGTATATTTAGCTTATGTTTTGAAAATTGTGTTTGGTGTTTTGTTAAATTGGTCTAATGTTTCAGAAAATGTGTTTTAGCATTTGGAAAAAACTGTAATGTAGCAATAATTCTCTATAAATAATAAATAAAAAGCATTTTTTACAGATGTAAAAATGTGTACTTTATTTAGGCATTACAAAATATCTTCTTGCATTCTATTGTCAATTTTGCTATATATTGTTTTAAACTTTCATTTACTGTTTGCATTGCTTTGCAGAGCTGCTAGACAGTCTTATGTGGGTGGACGACCAGCTGTATTCAACCAACAACAGGAGGCTCTCATTGTGCAAATGGTGGTTCGTAAATAATGCAATAAAGCTCTCAGAAATTCAACAACGAATAACTGAGGACAACATCAACTTCAGATCCATCAACAGTGTAAGCCTTTCCACCATTGCTCGAGTACTGCATCGCAACAGAGTCATCATGAAACAAATTTACAGAGTTCCTTTTGAAAGAAACTGGGATCATGTGAAAGAACTGAGATTTCAATATGTTCAAGTAAGTAAATTGGTAAAAAATACAGTTATTTTCTCCATGTCTTCTATGTTATTTACTGTTTTCTTTTTGCTTTCTAGTGTGTTTTTGAATTTGATTCAATGGACAGGACACTTGAGTTTATTTTTGTGGATGAGGCTGGTTTTAATCTGGCAAAAAAGAAGGAGCAGAGATAGAAATATCATTGGTCAATGGGCCATAGTGCAAATCCCAGGTCAGCGTGGGGGAAATGTCACACTCTGTGCTGCTATCAGTAACCTGGGAGTTCTACATCGCCATGCTGTTTTGGGTCCTTACAACACACAACATCTTCTAACCTTTTTGGATGGTCTTCGTGATGCTGTTTTGGCTCAATTTCTTCAAGACAATGACAGGGACGATGCAGTTTTTGTTATTGTCTGGGACAATGTGAATTTTCACAAGAGTCAGCTCATCAGACAGTGGTTCCACACAAATCCTCAGTTTGAATTAGTTTTTCTTCCACTTTATTCTCCTTTCCTAAACCCAATTGAAGATTTTTTTTCAGCTTGGCGTTGGAAGGTGTATGAGAGAGAACCTTACACTCAGGAAAACCTGTTGCAGCCCATGGACATGGCCTGTGATGACATTTCCATTGAGTCCTGTCAAGGCTAGATCAGGCACACAAGATCCTTTTTCCCCCGTTGTCTGGCTAGGGAGAATATTGCCTGTGATGTTGATGAAGTCCTCTGGCCTGACCCAGCACAGAGACAAGATGGTGAAATGCAATGAATGCGAATCTATATTTATTGTGAAAATTAAAAAGAAATGGCAGATAAAAAATGAATCTCTGATACTTTTTACTGTTAAATTCCTCTGGTGTGGGTGTGTGGGTGTGTGTGTGTGCGTGTGTGGGGGTGTGGTGGTGGTAGTGGTGGTTGGGGGGGGCATAGCTCTTTGTAAAACATTTTGTGCACCGTGTCAAGTGTTTTGTTGTGTAGTGTGTTGTGATTGCTGCATGTTTGTTAGTTTTGACAACAGAGTCTTCATTATGAACTCATAGTGAGCTTCTGACTGAAGAGTCAAGAATTTTGTATATTTTATATTTTGAAAATTGTGTTTGGTGCGTAGTGTGTTGGATTTGATGAGTGTGTGTAAGTTTTGACAACAGAGTCT
>NW_023416914.1:200289-206580 GCF_002922805.2 Oryzias melastigma | reverse complement strand
CTTCATTATGAACTCATAGTGAGCTTCTGACTGAAGAGTCAAGAATTTTGTATATTTTATATTTTGAAAATTGTGTTTGGTGCGTAGTGTGTTGGATTTGATGAGTGTGTGTAAGTTTTGACAACAGAGTCTTCATTTTGACCTCAAAGTGAGATTTTGATTCATGAGTTAAGTATTTTGTATATTTAGCTTATGTTTTGAAAATTGTGTTTGGTGTTTGGTTAAATTGGTCCAATATTTCAGAAAATGTGTTTTAGCATTTGGAAAAAACTGTAATAAAATTAAAATTAAACAACCACATTAGGCAGATATTTAATGACAATTTCAAGTTGGACTGAATTGGCGCACATTTTAAGCTAGATTTTCACTCGACGGGGTCAGCAGCTTAGAAATAGTGATAGAAATACCGACATAGCTCAAAATAAATAAATATCGCGGGCAACAACATGTTAGATCAAACGATTGTTGAAAAAGGAATATAAATAGATTGAATAGGTAATAAATATCCTTACCATAGTTTTTAAGGGATGTTGGTCACGTACTCCTGGAACGGTTTGGTTCAAATGTGAAGAGGTGGGCGGAGCTTTCTGGAGTCACGTTTACTCTTTGTCTTTCAACACCGAATTTTGTCACCACCATGTTGCTAAAACAATTCTAAAAGAGTCAATGAACATATTTAACACTGCAAATTGTACTGGTGTTAATACTCAGAGTTAAAATGCATGGATGTATTTTAACTCTGAGTATTAACACCAACACTTGGAAAACGAGTGTGCGGCCTTACACTTGCTGTTGGTGTAATGACTCTGAAAGAGTCAGAACAGTTTGACTATGAAGATATTACACTGGGAAATTTACTGTGTAAGCAGACTGAAGAAATATGTATAACTTGAGTTAATGACATTTGCAGCAGAAAGTTACAGTGTGGGGGGAGGGGTGTAAAAGAGAATTGAGATTGAGAAACACTGGGTTAAAGAGACAGCACCTCTGCGCTGCAATGGCGCTTCACACTAATATAAAAAAAATGTACACTAGATTGTGGAGGGACTGTACATCAGTATAGATCAAAATTTTTTACCTTTTTGGATGCTAATGTGCCGCTGGATTTTTTTCATTAAAGAAGCGTACCTTGGCTCAAAAAAAGGTTGAAAAACACTGCTCTACATTAAAAAAGCTAAACTTAAGGCCTGGTCCCACAGGATTTGATGGATATCTCACGGGTAAAAATTTAGGAAAATCTGCAACACACGCTTAACTAACTTTATGCATGTTCGTGGAATAGCAGTGATACAGATCCCGGAGTCCATTCCACTACCATTCCACTGCCAGTGCACTGCTTAATCGCATGTAAGCTTATCCTCCCACGCTCAGCTGCTAAACAGACATTGTAAGCAGTGGTACAAACACAGACTGGCCGGGTAAACGGCCGTGCTACAGCCATGCATGAATGGCAAATTTTGGTGTCCAAGCGTGTGTTCTGGCTTTAGCTTCACTGCCTGATCTTGCACTGGCACAACTGTACTACTGTTACCACACCGTGGTCTAAATTTTTGTGCTGTTCAAAAAAAGAAGCCAAATTTTGTACTGTGTGTATGCACATCTGTCCCGCAGCCATATCTCAGCCGTTGCACTACCAGTCCACTGATAACAGCGTCTGTGCCAAAGGAATGACATTTTTTGTGCTCCAGCTGTTTTATGGCTGTGAAAGCCCTTGGGACCGGGCCTTCACACACATTTGACCCTAACTCAAATGACCATTCTGACACTCCTATTCTAGATTTACTTACCTGGGGTGAAGTACACCTGGAGTCGTGCTCCTGGGGAGGAGTGTATGGAATGAACAGTACTCTGACCCTGCCCTCTGATGGAGGGTAGGGTTCAAATACCTTCTCTTCTAACCCTAGTTTATAACCAATGTAGGTTTCCAATAACCTATCAGGCTGAGGGCGTGTGGCTGACGCGTGTTCTCCACGTAAAAAAATAGACCACAAAAAAAAGGGTTGTCCTCCACTTGGGTAGTTTTTTTGGTGTTTTATTTAGCGAAAAAGAAGAAATAAAAAAGAACAACAAACGTAAACTCCACTTCTAAATAACTATTGTGAACACGGTCAAAAAAACCATGCACGCTCCTCTCTCTGTCACCTGCAGCTCCCAACCATAGACTGTAAAAATTAATGGACAAAGCGAGCACTGAGGTCCCCCATTGGAAATGCATTACTTCCTCTCCTCGCGAAAGTAGGCCGCCGCTTTCACCGTCACTTCCTGAAATGGATACCGCCATTTGCAAACAATCGTCAGCGATTGGTCTGAGTCATAGCTGAGTCATGAAATCTACAGGAAGTACTGTCGCCAATCAGGAGTTAGTTTATTGCAACCGTCCGCCTTTTTCCACGCCTTTACCACGAGACAGCGGATGTAAACAGTTTCTACTTTAATCACGGCGGCTCGAGAGAATTGTACAAGTCTTTGTTCAAGCCTTGAGGGAGAACCATTCCAACTTTGGATTCTTCAAACGGTAATGTTGTATTTACTTACACATTTTCTTTTTTGTCGAGCTAAAAGATGTGTCGCCACACATATTCCGAAAACATAAACATCTCAGTTATAATCAGCTATTTTGATATTGAAACCAGTGACTGTAGACACTGGCCTTTCCGAACGCATGTCCGCGTTAACTTTCAACTTCTTTTGTTTGCATTGCGAGCGTGTTTTCTTACACCCGGTATAACGGCGTTGAGACCATAGACCGTTTAATAAGAATACCTACTACTACAGTCAATTGTTGAGCCCAAGAGCCAAGGGAAAAATCGTTTTTTTTATACATTTAAAATAAAAAGACGGGTTATCAACTTCTTTTTATAGAGGGGGTGACGCGCCTAGGAGGGCCCAGACTGCATAAGCATTGTGTGGAAACGATTGCCTGTGTTTAAGATAAACAATACATTTCGAATTAAATAGATCTGATTAAATGTTTACTTTTTTTCTGTTGCACATGAAATATACTGTTACATCAAATGTCCACTTTAATCTAGCGCGGTTGTTATTAGTGGCACACACTCACTACTGTGCACATTTACAAAACATAAAAATAAAAAAATGGGGGTTCAATCAATTTTTTTGTAATGTGTCTTTCTTTTACATCACAGATTTGTGAAAAGATGGCCAGTGAAGCAAAGACATGTAAGTAATAACCAAGTACTCAAGGCTTCATGAAATGTATTTACTCTGAAAAAAAAAAATACATGTAACATCATATCTGTCTATCTAGGCACAGTCTGGATAATTGGGGACAGTTATGTCAGAAGAGGACATGACTTTGCCTCCAGGACCATGGGGAAAAACCTTGAGGTTTCCAACGCCATCATCAGCTGGTTTGGCTGGGGTGGCCTGAGGTGGAAGGGACTGGTGCCATTCTTTCTCCAGTGCCTAAGAGGGAGACCAGCCCCAGACGTCCTCCTTATACACTGCGGCGGGAATGACCTGGGTGAAGAAAAAAGCATCAAGCTCGTCACAGTAATGAAAGAGGATCTGCACAGACTCCACCAGCAACACGCATCAATGAAGATAATTTTTTCTGGGTTGACACAGAGGTGCAAGTGGAGGGCTGTTTCTCATCCTGGGAAGTTGGAGAAGTCTAGAAAATTTATTAACAATGTTATATCTGGATTTATGCCACCTATTGTTTCCTTTGTCCACCACCCTTTGATTAGGCATGACACTCCAGGTTTATTTTTAGCAGACAAAGTTCATTTCACCCCTAAGGGAAATTACATATTTTTAACAACCTTGGCCAAATCTATAAAGGACGTACTTAAATAAAATTGAACATTCGTGAAAATTTATGTTCTTGAGGTTTTGTTTTGCCAGATTATTCGGGAATAACTCAAATTTTTAATGCCTTATGCAATCTCTATCAAAATACTTTCTAATAATGTTTTCTTTTGTATTCATTCATGTCATTTATTATTTTTGGCCTACTTATCATGTTCTTCCTTTATGTTTATTACAATTACTTGTACCCCAGACGTGACTTTGCATAGTGCATGTGACAGGTTGTTGACAAAAATGACTAAATGACACAAAATAACAAATAAACCTTGTTTTTTCTGAAAGACATGTCGTTATTTCAAATCAAAATCCTTTATTACTCCCACAATGGGGAAATTCTCTCAGTGGTGGGCAGCAGCTTGTAAAATCTTACACAGAGTGCTATTATTGATCAAAAATTGAATTGCACGAATTACTTTATTTAAATTTTTAAATAAGGTAGAAATTCTTTTGACGCACATGCACTGTTAAGAATTTGGAGTGGTTTCAGACAACGGTTTCACTGAAGCACGACCCACTTCTGGGTGTTCTTTCCCCCTAAAGATTTCTCACAAACTTCATCTTGCCATCAGTTCACCCCAGTGTTTCCAATTCACTCCTCCACTAGCACAATCGACTCAACGGAGATGTCCTTCCACTGTGTTTTGTCCAACACAGACATTTTGCACCTTGGTGAAAGGGAAGTGTAAAACTGGACCACAAATGCAGATGTCCTATGAAGAATGTTTGCTATTTTTAATTAAAGGAAAGAAATATAAAAATTAGCTGATACTTTCAATGAAATTCTTTCATATTGAGAAACTTGGAGTAGGTTCCTCAGTTAAGTCAGTAATTACATTTATTTGTAGTAGTTAAGTGTGTGCAATTTTGTACTCATGCTTGAATTCAAAGGGTTTATTGTCATATGTACAGTAAAGAAACAGGTTTCCCTGTACAATGAAATTCTTACTTTGCAGCTCACTCTGAATGCCATAAAGATAAAAAATATAAAGTTTTTTGGATATTTACTGGATGACTGAAAACAAGGTATATATAGGAAATAAACAAACTATGCATATGTAAGTGACTAAGATATTTACAAATCAGATGTTGTGCAAATTTACAGAGAATATTATTGTGCAAAGGAGACTGACAGAACTGGATAGTGGGGTACATGTGCAGTTGTTATTAAGGTGCACTAATAATGATAAATAGTCCAGTAATGATATATGATAAATAATCCAGATGTGCAAAGGTGCAGTCTGCTGTTGCAGACTCCTGTCAGCTGTTAAGGAGTCTGATGTGAGGGAAAGAAAGAGTTCCTGAGTCTGCTGGTCCTGCATTTCACACTCCTGTACCTACGGCCCGAGGGAAGGAGAGTGAACAGACCAGAACCGGTGGGTGGGGTCTCCGATGATGGAAGCAGCTCTCCTCAGGACCCTGCGCTTGTAGATGCTCTGCAGTGAGGGCAGAGGAGTCCTGGTGATCTTGGACACATCCTTCACCACTCTCTCTTGTCTCATAACAAGAAAACATCACCAGTACAGACATCAACATCAAGGAATCACTGACACTTTTTTGACTGTGAGACATTCTATTTTTTAGACTGCATAAAACACAGAAACGCACATAAAATTGTTATTGGCCTGGCTTAGTAGGAAGCCCACTCACCACGTCAAGGTGCAGGCCATGAGTGGGAAGACGAGACAAGACACACAAGACGTACAAAACAAAAAAAAAACATAGATGAACGCAGACAACATTTATAAACATAGAAAATAACTGTTTAACTGTAAACGCTTTTTCCATATAACGAACTAGAATCAAACCAGATAGAATGTTATTTAAAGTGCTGTAAGTGCTTATAATATGGACAAGAATAATTTGTTTTTATTTCAATAGTTTTACCCACACAAAAACAGCAACACACGTGGCCACGTGCTCTTGCAAAAAAAAAAAAAAATACTATGCATTGATATAATAACTTGTGTCCCATTTATGTAGACTCCAAGCAATTGTTACAATGACTTAGTAGCATTTTGGTTGTCTCAATGCCAAGACAGCTCTCACACTAATCGCCATAAAAGTGAATTAACTTTGTGAGTTTCCTTCTCACAACCCTTCCTTGTTTTATAGCTTCTGTCTGCTTTTTGGCTTGATGATTTAAGCGGATCTTGCAGTACCATGCTGATGCCATTTTCATCAAAACATGAACATGATTGGCCTCTACACATGTGTCAAACATGTGGCTGTTTAAACCAGGGAACAAGTCTTTGTCTGAACACTCATCCAGAACTTCAGCCTGAATAACAGCAGTTGTTTGTCGGCCAGGTGGTGCATTCCCCCCATTTCTCCTAAGCAGTCTCAAGAGGCTTTTTTCTGTTGCCTTACAAACCGCCACAATGCCAGCTGATGGGCTTTGCAGGCCACCTCTGCTTTTCATTTCAAGAAAAGGGTGAGAATCCAAATTGTTGGAGCACAGTG
>NW_023416914.1:196511-196976 GCF_002922805.2 Oryzias melastigma | reverse complement strand
AATATTGAACTCAAAATAGAGCTTATGGAAATAAAATGCACTTTCGAAGTTTGTATTCACTGTTTCGAGTAGGATACTTACCGGAAAAACTGCAGAGATGAACTTTGGCCATATCTGTTGACACAATTGTATGCACAGCACGACATCCTTAATCTGAACTCGACGGACAAAGCAAACAACCAGCAGGATTTTTTAAACGAATCAGAAGAAACGTTCGCCTATTTGGATTTCCTAAGCTAGACTACAACAAAAACAATAAAAAGATAAACAAACGTTTTAAAAAAAAAAGTCCTAAGGACATAACCTGACTCTCGAAATCTACTTCTACAGAGTAAACCCTCATCTAAAAATGGCGACAGCATGTAGTCTTGTAGTTTTAAACTGCTGCATTGGTACATTCCATTGAGGAAAACAACAGTAGAACAATGACTGGTACATTGTTGAATTGTAAAGTAGATGTTAAAA
>NW_023416914.1:187075-196104 GCF_002922805.2 Oryzias melastigma | reverse complement strand
CCCTCCTCTCGTGTCTTGCTAAATCCTTAAAGGTACAGTACCTCACTTTATCTACACTGTAAGAGAATATTTTTGATTAAATTCTAATTCCATTTAATCCTTATATGTAAACATTTAAATGAACTTAGGGTGCTCATTTAACACATGTCTCTGAATGTATTCCCAGATACCTAAAACAGCCTGCATCTCGTTAAAATTCCAACTTAGAGAGTGTGACCCAAAGCTGTAGCCTGCAGATGACCTTTTTCACCTTTTAGGAACAAATGTCAAAGAGCATTCCTTTCCCCTGTAGAATAGATGAGAATACGATACGGTACCCAGCAGGAGAGCAGGATGCTGATTGAATGTAAACATTCCTAGATGGCTCCTTAATGACATCCTCCTTACCCAGGGGCTGACCCCGTGACAAATGCAGGAAGCAGATGCCTCTGAGATAATGATCAACCAAGGAGATCAGGACATGTGATATGTAGCATTGTTTGGAGAAGGTTTGACCAGCCCTATAAAACGCTTGGGTCTTGTCAGTTCGTCGGAACCCTCCTTGAGAGCGCTTCCCTACACGCTTGTGTGCACCGCGTGTATTTTTTCTGATTATGTTATTAAACACTTGTGTTAATCTTAAGATGTGTCTGTTCCTCCATCGGATTCCATATTTTTCCACAACATACACATAAACAATATCATCAAATATATCCAAAGTCAATAAGTAATTCAAATAATCATGACAGAGAAAAGAAAACGCAGCAAAGGTATAAAATAAATCAGTAAAATTCGTCCCGTTATCTGAGCGCATCTCCTTAACCTGTCCTCGTCGTGCTAAGAAGCGTCGCAAGGCATTTATGCAGGAATCTGTGTCCAGAGATGAGGCAAGTTCAATGTGTACTGCACGCACAGCCAGACACGTAAATATAACTCCGTACCTCTTTACAAGGCATCTACCACGTCGCAAACACAATTCTCAGTTTCTGCTTTACAGGATGATACACAGCTGTATGTGGTATGTACCACACTTTACCTTCCTGGTGCCGTAAATCTTCGTCAGGCAACTGCACTGCATAACCCTTCTGCAGAAGATCCTTCATGAAGTCGGTGTATTCCTTATGAAAGTAGTCGTCCTTCATAAGCCTCTTTTTCAGACTCTGCGCTCACTACTCAGCCGTTGTTTGATTATTTGGCATGCTGACCATCTTGTTCTTTTTTGGAAAACAGACAACATAGTGGTCTTCAACCAGCTTAGCAGATTCTGCTACCATATCCATAAACTGGTGGTCTTCTTTTGACATTTCCACTTCCTTGTGTTTTCCTCCCTCTGGGAAATCCATCTGAAATTGTTGGAGCCGCCAATGTTCCAAATTTGCTGCTGAAATCCTGTTTGCTACAGCTTTGATGGGTTTTCTCTTATCAAAGTAGCTGCACCTTTCTCTCAAAGGTCCATTTATTGTCCAGCCAAGTTTGGTTCTAACTGCGTATGGTCCATTACCAACGCTGCTCACAACCTCCCATGGCTCCATGGCCTTTGGGGCATTTGCTCCAATAAGCAATCCAATGCTAGCTTCAATGTGGGGAAGTTTTACGTTTTTAAGATAGGGCCACTTTTCGAGGTCCTTCTGTCGTGGAATGTTTTCCTTTCCCACAGGTATTGTCTTATGAGTGAAGGCATCTGGAAGCTCAAGAAACTCATCACCAGACAAACTGCTGACCTCTAAGCCGGACACCACGTAAGTACTCACAGGCTTTTCTTCACTCATGGTTCTCAATAGCATATCTGTCTTTCGTCCATTAACCTTTAAGTCGTTCATTAACGACTCTGTGCAAAACGTAGCTGAGCTTCCTGAATCCAGAAAGGCATAGGTTTGCACTATGTTGTTTCCAGTCTTTGACTTGACTTGAACCAGAACTATTGCTAGAGTGCAATCATCCTCTCCGGCCCCAGTGAGCTCCTGCTCGTCAGACTGAGCGCGAACAAATGCACTCAACACTGTTTGACCATCATTATCTGTCCCCTTTTCTGCATCAGTAACTGAGTCCTTTTTCTTAATGTGCAAAAGTGTGGGATGTTTAAAGGAACATACTTCACAACTCATTTTATTTTTGCAGAATTTACTCATGTGACCATGCTCGAGACAGCTAAAACAAAGCCCTTCATTCCTCAGAAAGTCCAGTTTTTCTTTATGTGATTTGTCTTTAAGCATGTCACAGGACTCTACAACATGCTCACCTTTGCAGAAGAGACAGTGCAAAGTTGTTGAGGTGGTTGCAGCTGAGTGTTCAAAAGATTTTGCATCCTTTCTTGGTTTATCCAACTGAACAGCACTTGTGGTGAATGACTTCCCAACTATGCCTTTTCTTGGTGTCTTTCGGTCAAGTTGTTTAGATGAATATGTTTTAGTTGCAATGCTGTCCCTTATTTCACCAAAGACTGGATGAAGAGCAACTTTGGCTTGCTTACTGATAAACTCACCCAAATCCTTGAACTTTACTCGTCTTTCACATTCGTCTTGTATGCCGCACACTACACTTCCCGCAGCTTGAATGGAAGCTTTGCTACAATAGCTTTTAAGTTAGCAACATTATCTAACTCTTCCATGTAGCACACTTCTGTCATGGTGTTGCAGCAGGCTGTCAGGAAAAGTGAAAATGCATTTAAAGCCTCTGCATCCTCTGGCTTGATGGGTGTCCACTCTAATACTTTGTTCATGTAGGCTACAGCAATTTTGTAGTTATTTCCAAAATGCTCCTTCAATAGCTGTTTAGCCCTTAGGTAACCTTCATCTGGTTTCATATGAAGACAGCTTTTGATCAGCTCCTGGGGCTGTCCATCAGTGAATTGTTCCAAATAGTAGAGACGATCCTTGAAGCTTTCTGTGCGGGATTCGACACCATGTTTAAAAGCTCTCACAAATGAGTTGTAATCTAGTGGATCGCCACTGAAAATTGGGATGTCTAATGGAGGTAGAGACATCATTCTTTGGTGCTTCACCATTAGCTCTGTTATGTTGTTCTGTCGTACCATAATGCTGCAGAGCGTTTCAACTGCATGAGCGTCAATGACGTGATCTTCTCTTGGCTGTTGCTAAGTGGTAATCTGCAGTGGTTTGATCTCACGTTGTCCTTTTCTCATGTTGTCGACTGGGCTTTGCCTTTCATGCAACAGTATATACTCAGCCTCACTAGCATTTCCTCCTTGTCCACTGACATGCGACATGTGTTCAGTTTCGTACATCTCTAAAACCTTGAGTTTAGCATTGGTGGCAGCAATGGCAGTTTGTATATCAAGTGCTTCTCTTTTTGGTTTCAATTTAGCTTCTTGATGTTCAAGGTCTTGCTTTTGCTTAAGAGTTGCAGCTTTAGCTAGTAATGCGGCTCTTTCCACTTCAACCTTGAGGCGTGCAGAAGATGCACTGGAAACTTTGCTCCCAACAGTTGATGCACTTCGACTGCGCCTATAGCTTTTAGCGACTGATGCAAGTGAAATGCTGTCTGTTGGCTGCACGCCTGCATCACATTCTTTAGCTTGCTCAGCACGATCCTCCGCTGCCTGTATCCATTCATCCACTTGCTGCATAAACTCACGAATATGCTGTAGCTTAGGCTCAAACCATGAACTTTGGTCTTTTTCCATCTCTTCTTTACTCAGAAGACATGTTAAAGCTTCGTTAATTTTACAAAATTCTCCTAGGGAGTCCTGATAGTTCGGACGTGACTTGTGTTTCACTATGCTCACATTAGCATCTTCTTCCATTAACTGCTCAATGTCGTTGGCTTGGCATGTTAAATGACCCAATTTAGCTCTTCTAGATTGAGTTAACCGGTGAATTTTTTCTTGTAAAGCCTTTTCAATCATTTTTAGTTCTCTATTTCCACAATATGGCTCATTAACATCTTTTTCCATATTTCCTTGAAGCTCAAAATCATTGATTACCTTTTTGTAATCCACAGAAGCTACCGATTCGAAGACTTTACTTGACCAGTTCTTTTTCCTCTTCTAATCTTCAAACAGCTCACAGTTTCCAGTGTTCTATTCCACTCCAAAGAGAACGAGAGCAGGTTTTTTTGACTTGGTGTATGTTTCCAATAAACCTATCAGGCTGAGGGCGTGTGGCTGACGCGTGTTCTCCACGTAAAAAAATAGACCACAAAAAAAAAGGGTTGTTCTCCATTTGGGTAGTTTTTTGGTGTTTTATTTAGCGAAAAAGAAGAAATAAAAAAGAACAACAAACGTAAACTCCACTTCTAAATAACTATTGTGAACACGGTCAAAAAAACCATGCGCGCTCCTCTCTCTGTCACCTGCAGCTCCCAACTCACTCACACATACACAGGCATGTGCGACCCCCCCTTTCTCTCGTGTCTCGCTAAATCCTTAAAGGTACAGTGCCTCACTTTATCTACACATAAACAATATCATCAAATATATCCAAAGTCAATAAGTAATTCAAATAATCATGACAGAGAAAAGAAAACGCAGCAAAGGTATAAAATAAATCATAATTTTACACTTCTGTAACTTAAACTAAGGTCAAGTTTAAACGCTACCCATTAAAACAAACATAAACGAGATGACCTCACATATGGCACTTACAGCCAACATTTACTTTTAATCATATAAGACCAGTGTTAATTTTGACGGAGAATTTCAATTTAGTTTTAGTCATAGTCTTTTGACTAAAATAGGGTTTAGTTTTAGTCGCAATTTAGTCATGTTGATTCTAATAATTTTAGTCAAATTTTAGTCGACTAAATAACAGCAGATATTTAGTCGACTAAATTACAGCACATATTTAGTCGACAAAAATATAAATAAAGGTAAAGCATTTGAATTAAATTTACTAAGTATAATCATATGAATAACACGCAAAGATTTTACTAATTTGTAAAAAAGAAACATTTTACCTCACTTTGCTTTCCAAACTTGTAATTTCTGTTAATTCAGCTTCAACAACTTAAAGCACATTAAAAGAAAAAAATAATTATAATTCCATCCCATTTCCAAAAAGAAAGTGTCTATTTGTAAGTAATTTTCAAAAAACGTGCGGCCAGTGATGAACTTTTTTCTCAGTCGCACTGACCCAGAGTAAAGGGTTAAGGTTAGGATTATGGTTATGGTTAGGGTTAAACAAGCAAATGTTTCCTGAGTGCTGCAGTCTCTGCAGCTCACGGCTCCACCAGGGGATGGTCAAATGTGGAGAACACATTTCACACTTTTAGGAGTGTGACAGTTAATGGGACTTTAGCTTTAAGTTTAATTTTAAATACGTGCGGCCAACAAAAGAAATCCAGCCTTGCACAAACTTAAAATGCAGCAACGGGATCTTGGCTGCACGTATTACATGTGGACAAAACATGAATTTCATCATATTCTGTGCTGGTCACATGTAAATATGTGTAAATAACATCTGTCTTATTATAAATGTCTTAACAAAAAAACTTGTATTGAGTCAAGTGTAAAAATGCATAAAAAAACATGGGGTGTAAGCTGTCCAGAACACCTGTGAGCATGTTATATGTGCTTTAACAGCATGTCTGTGATGAACTGTAATACCACCGCCGACCAATAGAGGGCGTATCACGTAACGTGATGGAGTTGGAGATTAAACCGGTGACTGCTTGTGGATCTGAAGAAGCAGCGGGGCTGCTAGCGCTCGGAAATACGCTAAAACATCGGTTTATAACTTTACAAACGTCATGCTAAAACAAAACTGCATTACTGACATTAGGGGGAGAATTTGGATTCAGCCCAATACGCTGGAAATAATCGTGTTTGTATGTTTACCTTTGCGTGGATTTCAGGCTGGCTTGTCTGCAAACGTCGCTTCAGGTTTTCTTGTGTTTTTGCCTGTGATGGTCGCTCCACACAACGTCTTGTTGAGGGTGGCGTTAAATATAACATTTGTCCCTATATGTACTTCTCTGTTTCTACCTGGATTAGACATTTTTCACCTATATCACAGACACAATTCATTGAATTAGCATCTTCCCAGGCGGGCTGCAGGGCTCTGTGTTCTGACTGGATCGCTCTGCATTGGCTCCCGCCCTCCTCCACCAGCAGTCATTATGATTGGATGTCGTCTTCGATCAGCATTTTAGTTTCGTTTTTATTCGTTGACGAAAAAGTCTGTCAATTTAGTTAAAGTTTTCGTGTCTGGGCGGGAGTTTTCGTTTCGTTTTCGTTTTGTTTTTGTTGGATAAATAATGTCGTTGACGAAGACGATGACGAAAATTTTTCGTCAACAAAATTAACACTGTATAAGACATTTAAAAACACAAGGGAAAGCTCCAGGTAAAAACTGTAGCGTGAACGGGTGAATATGAAGTATTCAATCCCGAAGTTGATTGAAAATATGAATTTTATTAAATTGGAAATTTAATCAAAATATTTTCGGAGCACTACCTTCATAATGAAGGAAAATATTACTCATTAATGATCAGCCGCTACCTCTAATCAATAAAGTAATAATCAATTAATCAGTCTCTCAACTTTAGGTGGTTCGTACCCTTTGAATTGACTTTACCATGAAGAAGAGTTATTAATATCTGAACAATGACGTCCTTTTGAAGATTTATTGAATAACATGAGGTTAAACAAGTAGAAGTACTGGATGTAAAAGCATGAAAAGCAATCAGCACATGTGAAACATTCAAGAAGGCTTCCTACTAATAACCAGAAATAGATAAATAAGATTAAAAGATGGATAAAATATTGAGGTGAGGAATGCTAAGTGTGTGGGTGCATTAAGTGTGTGTTGTGCATAAAAAGGTGTCGTTACTGAGCTGAGAATAAGCTATCCTTACAAAGGAGGAATTTAAACGGGCAAAGATGTTACTCTTGCAAAAATAGTTAATCTTTATTCTAACCATCAGCAGTAGACTGAATCAGCGAGTTCGACCTCTCACCAAGCGGTCTGGAGATCTGGGTCTGTTCGATCCATCCAGGAAGGCCGGTTAATCCCATTACTGGCTGGATGCTTCAGGAAGGCCGTGGAGGCGAGATCTTCAGCCAGTTGTAGAAGTGAAGGCGGGCTATCACCACAAACCTACGGGTTGTGCTGGTTCTGCACTGTTAAGTCACTTAACTTCTGGGGTGGTTGAACAATTTCTCTATTCCATTTTGTGACCAAAACGTATAAGTTGCAGAGCTGGCCGGACAATGAAACGTATCAAATGGAAAAATCAGTTTCAAAATAAAAGCATCAACAATCTGAAAACTTAGAGGTAAAGAGGGTTTGGTTTCTTCTAGGAAACTACCAAAAATTGGAATCTTGGAAATCATGTTTAATCAATTTTTGTCCCTCTCTCTCTCTTGTGTGATGTTACTCTCTCGTTTCTGTTCCTGTTTCCTTGCTGTGTCTCTGTGTCATGCGCGCCAGGGTTTGAATCTGGAGGGCCGGACCATTTTCACCCAATCCGTGGGGATTTGAGGTGTTTTATGATTAGAGGCAATTTGCATGTCCCAATGAGCTCTGGATATGCAAATATCTGGGCATGTAACTTTATTCTGGTATCTGAATGTCTTTTTCCTAATTGCTGAATTAAAAAGAAGGTGGGTTTCTATCAAACAAAGTTTAGAAAAACCTATATATGTGTATGAATCCTATATGTGGCAAAATAAAACACCCAGATCTACATTAACAGAAAATAAATTCTCCAAGCTGGATGGTTACACATGATTATTTCATGGATTTTGACCTCAAAGTAGTCATGAATCTTCTTCTGTTAAGAATAAAAGTTAGATTATACACGTTTAATAAACAGGGCATTTCTTCTGGAACTGGGAAGAGGTGTTTTACATACATGCAATTAACAGAAGCTTTGTCTTTTAAAACATGATAAAAGGTTACGAAAGGTCATGTGTTTCACACAAAGGATCTTGAGTGTGTCTGATGAATTCTTGCAGAGGGGGGGTCGACCTGCTGGAACCAAAAGATCCTTTGAAGGTGACTGGTCGAAATCAACCAGAGTTTGGAATGCGAAATAGCCAGGGTACCCCTCCTTGAACCGCCACCTTAACGTCGTGGAGGGGTTTGAGTGCTTGAGTGATCTCAGGAGCTATGCTGTCGGGGGCTTTTTGCCCCTGGTAGGGTCTCCCATGGCAGACAGGTCCTGAGTGACGAGCTAGACAAAGAGCGGTTCAGAAACCCTTTATGAGTTATGCCATGAGAGATTCCGCTACGTCGCCCGGATTGGCGTCACCGGGGCCCCACCCTGGAGCCAGGCCTGGGGTTGGGGCTCGGAGGTGAGCGCCTGGTGGCCGGGGCACCTCCCACGGGCCCCGGTCGGGTCCAACCCGAAGTAGCGACGTGGAATCACTCCCCAGTGGGCCCACCACCTGCAGGGGAGCTCTGAAGGGGCCGGTGCATTGTGGTTTGGGTGGCAGTCGAAGGCGAGTGCCTCGGCGGCCCAAACCCCGGTCATGGATTTTGGCTTTTGGGACATGGAATGTCACCTCTCTGGGAGGGAAGGAGCCTGAGCTGGTGCGAGAGGTTGAGAGATACCAGCTAGACATAGTTGGGCTCACCTCCACGCACAGCCTGGGCTCTGAAACTCAGTCCCTCGAGAGAGGCTGGACTCTCTACCACTCTGGAGTTGCCCATGGTGAGAGGCGACGGGCTGGGGTGGGCTTACTTGTGAGCCCCCAGCTCAGCCGCCATGTGTTGGAGTTCACACCGGTGGACGAGAGGGTCGTGTCCCTTCGCCTTCGGGTGGGGGACAGGTCTCTGACTGTGGTTTCGGCCTACTGGCCAAACAGCAGTTCGGAGTACCCGGCCTTCTTGGCGTCCCTTGAAGGGGTACTGGAAAGTGCCCCAACGGGGGACTCCGTAGTCCTCCTGGGGGACTTCAATGCCCACGTGGGTAATGACAGTGGTACCTGGAGGGGCGTGATTGGTCGGAATGGCCTCCCAGACCTGAACCCGAGCGGTGTTTTGTTGTTGGACTTCTGTGCGCGTCATAGTTTGTCCATAACAAACACCATGTTCGAACACAAAGGTGTCCATCAGTACACCTGGCATCAGGACACCCTAGGTAGGAGA
>NW_023416914.1:159712-185532 GCF_002922805.2 Oryzias melastigma | reverse complement strand
TTACAGTTCATGAATCAGGTGTGTCATTGATCGATCCCGAAGTTTCTTTTTTAATAACAAACAGTATTTAAGGTGGTGTTTGTTACAGCCGCATCTTTTGGTTTCGGTAGAACCGCGCAAATCATAACGGTTCCTACTTGGAACCGAACTTCGGTGCCCAACCCTACTGGACACTCGGGTAAAGAGAGGGGCAGAGCTGTCCACTGATCACTACCTGGTGGTGAGTTGGATTCGCTGGCGGGGGAGGAGGCCGGAATGACTTGGCAGACCTAAACGTACTGTGAGGGTCTGCTGGGAACGTCTGGCTGAGCCCTCCGTCAGGGAGATCTTTAACTCCCACATCCGGGAAAACTTGAAGCAGGCATCGAGGGAGGTTGGTGACATTGAGTCCGAGTGGACCATGTTCTCCACCTCTATTGTCTCTGCTGCTTTCCGGAGCTGCGGCCGCAAGGTCTCTGGTGCCTCTCGCGGCGGCAACCCCCGAACCCCTGTGGTGGACGCCGCAAGTAAGGGATGCCGTCAAGCTGAAGAAGGAGTCCTATCAGGCCTGGCTGGCTTGTGGGACTCCAGAGGCAGCTGACAGGTACCGGCAGTTTAAGCGAGCTGCGGTCCGGGCTGTGTTGGAGGCAAAAACTCGGTCCTGGGAGGAGTTTGGTGAGGCCATGGAGAAGGACTATCGGTTGGCCTCAAAGAGATTCTGGCAAACCATCCAGCGCTTCAGGAGGGGAAAGCAGTTTTCCGCAGGCACCGTTTTTCAGTGCAGGTGGGGATCTGCTGACCTCAACTGGGGACATTGTCGGGCGGTGGAAAGAATATTTTGAGGATCTCCTCAACCCTGCTGACACGCCTTCCGTTGAGGAAGCAGAGGCTGAGGACACTGGGGTGGAACTGTCCATTACCCAAGCTGAGGTCACTGAGGTAGTCAAAGAGCTCCTCGGTGGCAAGGCTCCGGGGGTGGATGAGGTTCGCCCTGAGTACCTCAAGTCTCTGGATGTTGTGAAAGTGTCTTGGTTGACACATCTCTGCAGCATTGCGTGGCAAACAGGAACCGTACCTCTGGACTGGCAGACTGGGGTGGTGGTTCCCCTTTCAAAAAGGGGGACCGGAGAGTGTGTTCCAACTACCGGGGAATCACACTCCTCAGCCTCCCTGGGAAAGTCTTTGCCAGGGTACTGGAGAGGAGAGTCCGTCCGATAGTCGAACCTCAGATTCAAGAACAACAGTGCAGTTTCCGTCCTGGTCGTGGAACAGTGGACCAGCTCTACACCCTCTCCAGGGTGCTGGAGGGTTCGTGGGAGTTCGCTCGTCCATATTTGTTTTGTGGATTTGGAGAAGCCGTTCGACCGCATTCCCCGTGGTGTCCTGTGGAGGGTGCTCTGGGAGTATGGGGTCCAGGGAGCCTTACTGAGGGCTGTCCGATCTCTGAACGACCGGAGCAGGAGCTTGGTTCGCATGGCCGGCAGTAAGTCAGACCTGTTCCGGTGCATGTTGGACTCCGGCAGGGCTGCCCTTTATCACCGGTTCTGTTCATAGTTTTTATGCACAGAATTTCTAGGCGCAGCCATGGGCTGGAGGGGATCTGGTTTGGGGACCACAGGATTTCCTCTCTGCTCTTTGCAGATGATGTTGTTCTGTTGGCTCCATCGAACCGGGACCTCCAACATGCATTGGAGCGGTTTGCAGCCGAGTGTGAAGTGGCTGGGATGAGGGTCAGCACCGCTAAATCTGAGGCCATGGTCCTCGACCGGAGACAGGTAGTTTGCCCTCTCTCGGTGGGTGGAGTGCTCCTGCCTCAGGTGGAGGAATTTAAATATCTTGGGGTCTTGTTCACGAGTGATGGAAGATCGGAGCGTGAGATTGACAGGCGGATTGGTGCTGCATCCGCTACTATGCGGTCGCTGTACCGGTCCGTTGTGGTGAAAAGAGAGCTGAGCCAGAAAGCAAAGCTCTCAATTTACCGGTCGATCTTCGTTCCAGTACTCACCTATGGTCATGAGCTCTGGGTCGTGACCGGAAGAACGAGATCCCGACTACAAGCGGCTGAAAGGAATTTTCTCCAGAGGGTGCCTGGGCGCTCCCTTAGAGATAGGGTGAGAAGCTCGGTCACCCGGAGAGAGCTCGGAGTAGAGCCGCTTCTCCTCCGCATCGAGAGGAGCCAGTTGAGGTGGCTTGGGCATCTGATCCGGATGCCTCCTGGACGCCTCCCTGGTGAGGTGTTCCGGGCATGTCCCACTGGGCGGAGGCCCCGGGGAAGACCCAGGACACGCTGGAGAGACTATGTTTCTCGGCTGGCCTGGGAACGCCTCGGGGTCCCCCCAGAGGAGCTGGAGGAAGTGGCCGGGGAGAGGGAAGTCTGGGCATCTTTGCTCAGACTGCTGCCCCCGCGACCCGGTCCCGGATGAAGCGGAAGAAGATGGATGGATGAATAGCCAGGGTTCTGGTCAGGTTATCAAGAATTTAATGACTTAAAGGCCTCGTGCAGTGGCAATTTTTTTTTCTAATTTAGAAAGTCAATGGAATCCGATAAAAGTATTCACTTAAAATGATCCAGCGCGATTTAATTGATTATTTTATGGTCAAGCACAGCTTTAAATTTGGGCGATAGGTGGTGATGGGCGGGGGCTGTGCATGACGTCACTTCAGGGATCCCAGAGTGTAAACAACAATGGCGGACGGTTTGAGAAGCGACGTAGACCACGATTTAGCGGATATTTCTTTGGATGAAGGTGATGAGCCTTCATCAAACACGGGAATTTTAACGACACAGGGTTCACAGGGTGTACAGCCCTACCAGTTTGAACCGGAGGTTTCCTCATCTGAGGATACAGGGGCTTCGGATGACAATGGTGAAAGCTCATACAGCGATGGCGGGGAGCAAGCGGAAGGCGAACGGAGGCTGCAGGATTTGTCATGGTTTGTATTTTACACACCGCCCGTCGCTACTACCGATTGGATGGTTTAGTGAGGTCCTCGGATCGGCCCCGCAGGGGACGGCCATGGCCCTGGCGGAGCGCCGTGAAGACGATCAAACTTGACTGACTAGAGGAAGTAAAAGTCGTAACAAGGTTTCCGTAGGTGAACCTGCGGAAGGATCATTACCGGAAAAGGAAAGGCGCTGCCGCTGCTGTGGAGCGTCCTTTGTCGTCCTCCTCCAGTGCCGAGGCGGACGGAGCCCCGCCCCCCCGCCCGGGTCTCGGCCTCCCTTGCCTGCGCGCAACCAACCCCCGCGCGGATCCTCTTTTCAGACGCCCAGCGCGGAGGCCACCCCCCGCCAGCCTCAGGGCCCCGCACAAAGAAGGGGGTCGTGAAGGGAGACCCCCTTCTTCGTGCGGGCTCGGCTGCCGGCGTCGGACAACTGTCCGGTGAACCCACGGCGCCCCCCATGCCCGGCCCGGGACCTCGGAATCGCAAACCCCCCTCAGCACGGCTGCCTCACACTGGCCGTCCGGCGCGCGCCCGCCAGGTGCCCGTACACCCCCCGCGTTCCTCCTCCGGAGGGCCGGGGAGGGCTCAAAGCCTCCCCCTGACCGGGGAGCGCCCCTCTCCTTTATTGAAACGGTAAATTCATGAAGGGAGACCGCCTTCTTCGGCACATTACTGCACCCAAATACCACACTCCTATTCACCATCATCCCGTTCGAATCCCCAAATCCACGGCAGTCCAAAATCTATTATGTTAAGTAATTCCATGCCCAGAAAGTCATCACAACACTAGCGGATCTAGCTGTATGTTCCTGTACTGACGTCACACGACCTGTGACCTACTTTTCGGTTGGCTGCCCAAAATCTGAGCGACCGCGCTATCTTTGAATGCTTGAAGAGAGTACACGGGGCCGCGGGTGACAAAATAATTATACGGGGGTTCATTTTTTACATAAATACTAATGTTTTATTGCAGTTTAAGAAAAATCACGATTTTGACCGCACAAGGCCTTTAACATCTGAGTGGGAAATAGTGGTTTTAGGCAACTTTATTGCCCCTCTGCGGGGTGAGAAGGCAAGGCAAGTTTATTTATATAACATATTTCATGTTACAGAGACAATTCAAAGTGCTTTACATAAAACAATCAAAAGAAATAGTAAAAATGTGATCATTAAAATAAAATTAAAAGAAAGTAAAAAGATTTTAATTTAAAACAAGCTTAGATAAACAGAGCGGATGTAAACTTTTGAATACATATTAATCAAATGCAGCTGAGAACAGGTGAGTCTTTAACCTGGATTTAAATACACTGAGTCTTTCAGCAGATCTAAGGTTTTCTGGAAGTCTATTCCAGATCTGTGGTGCATAGAAGCTGAATGCAGCTTCTCTATGTTTAGTTCTGACTCTAGGAACTGAACTGAACTAGAACTGAACTAGAAACTCTGTTATTTTGAGAAGATACACTCCAAATGAAAATTGGCTGACCACATGATCAACACAGGTTATCACAGCTGGTTCCAAGGGTGGAACGCTACAAAACTAACATTTTAAATCTCAGAAGAGGCTGAACATGCAGCTGTAAGGCCCCTGTTGGCTTGGGGGCCCATTACATTTGCCTAGTTTACCTTTACTAAGAAACAGTGCTGCTGGATATATGTCAGATGGAAGCATTAAATAGTAATAGACAACATGAGCTACATTAGAAATTAAAAGAAAAGTGAGGACATATAATAAAAATGTCTGCAATATAAAGTAACACTGAAAAACTACATTATTAAGATACACTGAGTAACATTAACCTGGTAAGAATAAGATCTCAAAATCAGCCATGAGGCAGAGCTCGTTGCTGCAACATGTTGCAGCCTGTGCTGCAACTGAACAGGAAATGGTAAATGGCATATACTTGTATGGCATAACTCGTGGTTTTTGATCTGTTACTAATTTAACCAGTAATCTCTGTAATCACATGAATGACCAGTTTGGTAGGATGGTAGATGAGTTCAGATGGTTTCTCGGTGTTTGACATTCAATAATTTCTATTGTTAAGGGTTTAAAATGAGGAAAAGAAACCCTGTATTATTAACAGCAAGTCCCTGGAAAAACTCACTATTTATATCACTCAAATGAATCGGGGCAACTGCAGTCAGTCGACTCGTGTCCTCCAAATCCTCTACCGACGTAAATAACATTTCCTCTGGATTAATCAGCCTCCTCTCTACATGATCCTCTATGAATGAACATGTCATTTTGGTTTCTGCGTGGTGGAAACGTGACGTCTCTAATGTGAATATTCTCTAAATGTTAATGAGGAACTCATATTTAAACTTCCTTCACTTTAAAAAGGGGCGGAGACCTCAGAGAACTCTAAGTTTCCTGAAGAAGACCTGCTCCAGACCAGGTTTTGTTCACAGACTCAGTTGCCATAGTGATTGATTCTGAGTTAACTTTAACCCGCTTCTTGGAAACGGGCTTGGTTTCACCCACTTTCACGGGTTTGAGTTATCTCTCTTTCTGAAACCAAAAACTCAGAGTTTTGGTGAATTTGGAGTTCACGAACTCAGGGTTCCAACAAAAGCTGCTTCTTGGAACGGGCCCATGGTCCTGACCTTCTGCCTCTGACCCTGTTTACTCTGATTGCCTGTCGCCTGCCCCTGATCCTCGCCTGACTCTGACTACTCTACTCTCTCGTCTCGGATGATCCCATGCCCGTGTATGACCTCTGCCTGTCTGACCCTGCTTTAGTTTTGTGGACTTTTAGCTCCAATAAATAACCTGCTGCACGTGGAACCAGCTGTCTGCCTGTTTGTGACACAGAGGAGAAACAAGCAGCAGATTATAAAAGCTAGGACTGCTGCCATAACCGTTCTACAAGCTCAGGGTTGATTAGAGGATTTTTCTAACTAAAACTGAGTTATTCAGAAACTGAAATCACATTCCTGTCATATGATTGTTTGCTGCAGGCGGTTGGTGTGGAGATGTTCAGACCAGATCAGCAAGCTCTGACAGCTTCAGGATGACAGTTTCTCAGTTGTTTTTGTCAAACTGTCAGAAGACAAATGTTGCAGAGCAGGTCAAGGATTGAAATGGAGGTGAAGGAACAGGAACTCTGATGAGAGTCTGCAGACAGAACCAAGCTGTTCTTCTGAGGATGGATGAAGAACTTTTCACAGTTTTAAGGTTCAAGCATGTTAAAGTGAAACAGAACCTACAGTGTTTATTAGGCTGACTATTAAATAGTTACTCTCACCAAACTTTGTGTACTGACAGCCCATGATAAAAACCCGTTGAAAAGGAAAATTCAGACTTTGAACAAACAGCTAAAGCCTATCAGGTCGTATTTGTTCCATAAATTTGAGAAAAAAAGTCAGTTTTCAGATCAAAATTTCCCAAATTACAAATGAAATGTTCAGTCGTCAAACTAAACTTTCAAATTAAAAGTATTGAATTTTTTTCTTCTGCTTTGAAAATATAGTTTTGTGTTTGCAACATAAATGTTCTCAGATGCATCGCCTGTCATCTCACTTTCTTCTCATCTTTGATTATGAGTTTTTGAGTTTATAAATGTTAGTTTAGTGGGACATATGTGCAACCAACCAATCACAGACAAGGGGTTCATGCTAATTGATCTAAATTTTAAATAATCCTTCCGAGTCTCTCTGAGTCAACGTTTCTATGGCAACTACTGTCGCCAAATAGAATTAGGTTTGTTAGATGTCCACAGAGATATTCAGATTATGAGTATTCGGAAAGTTATTATGACTGACCAACAGCTGTTTATTTCTTAATAGCAGTCTATGGGATTGTTTGGAACATGAGGGGGAGGAGTCACTTAGTCCAGTTCTCTTATAAAATCAATATTTGGGACAAAATAAAAAATGACCTAATCTGAATTCCACCTACACCCACAATCCCTAGCTCCTTCAATAATCAGCTTTTTACCTGAACTATTGAGACGACTGCTTCCTCTCCAGACTCTAGTCTATTTGTGGACCTGGGGCCCGTTTCAAGAAGCAGGTTCAACAAATTTAGAGTTCAAACCTGAACTTAGAGTCACTTTCAGAAGAGCTGAAAATGTTTGATTCAATCAAATTGAAGTTTTTGGAGCCAGAATCAGGTGCGAGCGTCGTGACCATTAAAAGCCCTAATCAATGGAGCAAAGACAGCACGGTTCACCATGGCAACGGGAACAAACAGCTGAGTTTCATACTTCCGGCGACGGAAATTGATAAGTTCCTGCAAGCAAATGCCAACTGTGAGCGCATTTTCCATAAGAAAAGCAACACAGCTGCAGCGGTAGAACAGAGAGAAAATATCTGCAGTTATTTGAATCATTTCAAATAATGAATAAATAATGTCAGGAAGGTTATTTTGTCTCTTGTTGAGTAAGGAATGGTTTTTGATCTGTTACTAATTTAACCAGTAATCTCTGTGATCGCATGAATGACCCCCCCCCACCTACACACACGGATATCACTGCACGCTAAAAAGAAACTGTAGCTGCCTGGCATTCATTCATTCATTCATCTTCTTGGCCGCTTCTTCCCTTTCGGGGTTGTGGGGGTGCCGGAGCCTATCCCGGCTACTGATGGACGAAGGTATTTAATTTGAATTCTCAAGACTTAAAAAATATTCGCAGAATTCTTTTTTTAAGCCTAAGAACACTTTCCGTAGCCGGGAGTCGAACTCAAGCCTATGCAGGGGGAAGCAGCGTTGCTGACAACAGAGCTATTATTTGTCGCAAGTGCTAGACAGTAGATGACTTCAAAGGCTTTCTCGGTGTTTGACATTCAATAATTTCTATTGTTAAGGGTTTAAAATGAGGAAAAGAAACCCTGTATTATTAACAGCAAGTCCCTGGAAAAACTCACTATTTATATCACTCAAATGAATCGGGGCAACTGCAGTCAGTCGACTCGTGTCCTCCAAATCCTCTACCGACGTAAATAACATTTCCTCTGGATTAATCAGCCTCCTCTCTACATGATCCTCTATGAATGAACATGTCATTCTGGTTTCTGAGTGGTGGAAACGTGACGTCTCTAACGTGAATGTTCTCTAAATGTTAATGAGGAACTCATATTTGAACATCTTTCACTTTAAAAAGGGGCGGAGACCGCAGAGAACTCTAAGTTTCCTGAAGAAGACCTGCTCCAGACCAGGTTTCGTTCACAGACTCAGTTACCATAGTGATTGATTCTGAGTTAACCTTAACCCGCATCTTGAAACGGGCTTGGTTTCGCCCACTTTCACGGGTTTGAGTTATCTCTCTTTCTGGAACCGAAAACTCAGAGTTTTACTGAATTTCGAGTTCATGAACACCAACAAAACCTGCTTCAAGAAACGGGCCCCAGTTAAACCGGTTCTTTACGTCACTGAGGTTTTAGACTCTTATAAAAGAGAGAAAGAACAGATTGACTGACATAGCAGAAATGAAAAACATTGAGGAGCAGCTTCTTCTCTCCTGAAGACTCTCCTGCAGATCCAGACTGAGAGGAAGAGGAGCTGAGATTAGTTCAGCAGGTGAGAATCTGATCAGACTGAGTTGTATTTCTGACCAGGATTATTTAACATCAGAACATTTAAACTTCAGCAGGAGTTTAAAGCTCACAGTTCAAAACTGTTCAGTCACGGATTTGTTCATTATCTAAAGTGATAAAGTTGATGTTTAAGAAGTTCCTGCTGTGTCTGCAGCTCTGAGTGAGCAGAGTTTGGATTGAACTGCTTCAATCAGGTTTCAGGAATGTTTGTTCCATCAGATGATGGTTTGCATACTGAGCAGATCAGTTTTGTTCAGCCTGATCAAACTGTTGTGAACAAGAATGAAGTCAGAACCAGACTGTGATCAGCTGTTAACACTGTCACCTCATGATCTGAACCAGGTTCTGTACTTCAGATCTAAACAATAATTTAAATATGAAAAAGAAAATGAGCAGATATTTGATCAATAATTTGACATGTGAATTCAAATCACTAAAATGGGTGTGTAGCAGCCATGATCCTGTTCATTTATGATTCCTTTTTTGTCATCTGATGAGGAGAGACATCAATAGGTAAACCTGTCACCTGGGATTGTGTTGTTGTTGTGTTGGTTCAGAGAGGTACATGACCCCGGGATTTTGTTGATCGCTTTAGTTGCCCTTTGTTTGGAACGATCTTTGCTTTTGATTGACATATCTTGTGTTATCAGTGTCTATGATGAAGGTAAATAAATCAAGACACAGCCAGAGGACTTTTTCTTCATCTTTTTTAGAGCGTGTTCCAAACAAGGTCCTGCTGCTGCCTCTCTAGCTGCTCATAAGTCCACAGTCACTACAAGGTGATTACCAAACAGAACCGAAAGTGTCAAACTAAAACCAGAGAACCCACATTTCTGTCCTCTGACTGATGCAGTCTTTTGGTGTGGGGGTGTACAGACAGGATCAGCTGGTTCTGACAGTTTGAGGATGTCCCTGCTTCATTTGATCGAACTGTCAGATGTTTAAAGGTTATAGAAACTTCAAGTTGTAGTTTCACATTTTCAAAGTATTTAACAGAATTGTTCTCTCAGTTGAAAGTTGCTGTTGTGTAACCTGTGTGATGGTCTTGTGTTCATTTGGTTTATTCTGTCACAGATAGCCCTCACAATGTCACTGGTGTTGGAATGTTCTGTTGGTTTCTCGTGTTGTGATTTGAAGTTCCTATGATTGAAGTATCTTACTTTCCTGCATTTGGATCTTTGGTGTTTTGCTGTGACAATCAGTTAGTTTTGGAGTTTGTTTTCTCCAATAATTACAGTTTTTAGTCAAAGAGCTTTAACTAGTGGTGAAGAAACCAAATCTTTCTGAACCAAAATGAATCAAATTGTGTTGAAATAGTTCAAGGTTGTGATGCAACATTGAAAACTAGTGACATCTATTGGCCAGATTACAAAATTGCATCAGAAAAAAAGATCCGTGTGTAATGAAAGCATGAAAACATCATTATGGGTTTTAAGTCACGTGTAGCAATAAAACTTTTAGGATTTACAAAATCTGTTTCTTTCATAAATATTCATAATGAAGTTGTGTCTCATTTGAACATTTCGTGTATAAAATATTGTAAAGCAAACAATATTTCCTGTGTGTAATGTATGCACACAACAAATACTGCAAATACTACTATTTATATGACAAAATATTAGATTTTTAAATCAATGTCTGTTTGCAAATCTCAGTAAATGAAATGTTCCAAACTGACTTATGATTTTCACCCTGTTTATAAAAGAGTGTAGCCATAGCAACAATGCAAGCAGGATCTCCTGGCTCTTCTTAGAGAATCGTCTCTTTCAGCTCGACTCTCTAAAAAGAGCTGACTCTTCTGGCTCCCAGTCAGCTCCTCAGATTATTTTGTTGCTTTAATTAATTTATTATAAACAATATTATAAAATCATGCACAAACTGAATTGTTAATAATAAAAAAGTGTTTTTCTATATGTTTGATAATGTGTTTATTCACTGCAAATAAAAGGAAAAAAAAAACACAAATTATAAAATACAAAAAACTACAATTCAATTTACAACCATGAACTTTTTAAATCATATTAGTATCAATCTGGTTTTAGGACAAACCACAGCACAGAGACAGCCCTGGTTAAAATAGTAAATGATATTAGATGTAACCTTGACTGTCAGAAACTCTCAGTCCTGGTACTGCTGGATCTGACTGCAGCATTTAATACAGTAGATCACAATATTTTACTCTGTAGGCTGAGAGGTTTGGGCATCTCTGGTACTGTTCTGAAGTGGTTTTATTCCTATCTCACAGATCGTAGATTTTATGTAAGTATGGATACATGCTCTTCAAAGGTTTTTGACATCAATTGTGGGGTCCCCCAAGGCTCAATTTTAGGTCCATTACTTTTTAATTTATATATGCTGCCACTTGGGGACATCATCAGGAGACATGGCGTCTGTTTTCACAGCTATGCTGATGATACACAACTTTACATTGCTGTGTCTCCTGATGATGAAGAGTCGGTCAACGTTCTTTTAAGTTGTATTTTAGACATTAAGTCATGGAGAGAACTTTTTACAGCTCAACCAGGACAAAACAGAGGTTTTAGTGATCGGTTCTGAAGACAAGAGAGAGTTTGTTTTATCTAAATTAAAAAACTATAAAACTTCTCAATGCATGAGAAACCTGGGTGTGATTTTCGACTCTGAGTTTAATTTTATTCCACAAATTAAAAACATAACAAAAACAGAATTTTATCATCTTAAAAATATTGCCAGAGTCTGCCCATTCCTCTCTCTTGCCAGCACAGAGCTGCTAATCCATGCTTTTATTTCAAGTAGACTAGATTATTGTAATTCCCTGCTCTCTGGTCTTCCCAGAAAAAGGATATCAAACCTTCAGCTATTACAAAACTCAGCTGCCCGCGTGCTGACGAGGACCAGGGGGCGGGAACACATTACACCGATTTTAAAATCGGTGCATTGGCTCCCTGTGAAATTCAGAATTGATTTTAAAATTCTTTTATTGGTATATAAATGTTTTTACGGTATTGGGCCCTCTTATTTATCTAATATGATTTTAAGGTATGAGCCCTCGCGAAGCCTGAGGTCCTCTGGAACAGGCCTTCTGGTTGTACCAAAAGTTAGAACTAAAACATACGGCGAGGCCTCATTCAGTTATTATGGACCTCGCCTGTGGAACAGCCTCCCAGAGAGCCTGAGGGCCGCAGAGACTGTTCATGTTTTTAAAGGGAGGCTCAAGACCTACCTTTTTTAACCTGGCTTTTAGTTGATTTGATATTTTCTTTTATCCTCTACTTTTTTTTATGTATGTATATATATATATATATATATATATATATCTTTTTTTACTTGTCTTTTTATTTATGTTTTTCTTTTACTTTTATTTTATTTATTTATTCATTTTAATCTATTTTACTCCTTTTACATTTTTAAGTCCAGTGTCTTCCTCTGAGGGATCCTCCACATCAGTGATTGACCTCTCTCAGTGAACAGGGTCGCTGCAGTGGGATCTCCCGGGTCTGGCTCTTTGCTTGGATCTGGGGGTCCTGTGGTAGCGTACTCTGTGAACTTGATTGGGGGGTCACTGGTGTGGACAAGTCCCAAAAATATTGTTTCCTCACTGCAGTACAAAGCCAGATTTCTAGATTTATGCTTTACATCCTTTTAGTATTTATTTATTCATTCATTTATTTATTTATTTATTTTTTCTTTCATGGTGTGCCGATATGTCGATGTATGTTTGTGTTTGTGCGTGTGTGAGGAAGGGTGGGGCTTGTGGGTATTATCTTTTGTTTTTAAAATATTATTTTTTATGTTAAGCTCTTCGAATGAAATTAATTTTTTTTTAAAAGTGCTATACAAAAAAAGTTTGATTTGATTTGATTTGATTTGATTTCACCTTTAAACAAATCAAAGGTGAAACAACACAAAAACACAGCAACCACAACACAAAACAAAAAATAAAATTTACAAAACAATAAGAGAAAAAAAGAAACAATCCCAATAAAAGTTGTCATTTAAAATATCCAAGTGTCTCAGCTTCAGTCAGTGATGATCTGCTTCAGTTTCAAGATTCTCTCAGTTCTCAGGTGCAGTTTTTTCTGGAACCGGTTCTAGATTATAAAATACTTTTCTTGCAGACTCCAAGATTTCAAAAAGGGAAATGTTTGTTTTCCTGATGACTCTGATTGTCTTAACTTTATATTTCTGCAGAGATGTTTCTTCCTGTTGCACCTGTCTGTCTTTCTTTGTCTCTCTTCCTCATGATTGTTTCGTGAGCGGATGAAACCAGCGTGCACTATTGTGCTTTGATGTTAGGAGACACTTCATGAAGACTGCAACAGACTTTTACATGTTGGTATGATCAGTGTTGGGAATCTTACTTTAATAAAGTAATTATTATAGTTACTAGTTACATCGTCCAAAAAGTAATTGTGCTAGTAACTAAGTTACTGTATCTTAAAGTCATTAGTAACTCGGCTGTGAGTTTTAGAGAGAGTGAGAGACAGGTTATTTCCCACACACCTGCTGATGAGCTCTGTGAAGATCCTTCATACGTTTGTCCAACAGAGTGATAATTTATCTTCTTATTAGCAAATGATGGACCGGACAGGCAGAACCGGACCAGAGGAAACAACAGATGAACCCGTTCTGGACTGGAGTTTTTTCTGGGAGTTTCATTTGTTGATCCTGAAGTTTAGAAGAGACTATTAAAACGAAAACCTTTTTTTTTTTTTTTTACCACACTTACTTTAAATGCTGACATTATTCAGGTTGATGTTGAATTCTGTCCTAGGCCACACAGTTTTTGTTTAGGTTAGGATCAAGAAACCCCGGATGAAGGGAAGGCAAGGGCGGAGTGGTTAATCGGGAGTGTCTGGAGGATTCCCGGTGGGCCGCTTCATTCATGGGCCGATCAGTCGCCGTCATGGAAAAAATATTCACGTTAGATTATGAATGAATCTTTGTAGCAGTGTTTGTCCGTCCATTTAAGAGACGACACCGTCATTTTTGGAGCTACAATTTAGCATAAATACCCCTTTAAAATCTGACAGTTGGTTGAGTCCACCAGAGTGCACTTTACCAACATGTCTGGGCCGGACCATTGACGTGAATAAGGCTATTTAGACTGTTTATGGGCCGGACAGCGGCCGCGGGCCAGACAGATGATTATTGAGTAAACATGGGTAGAAAACAATAGTGGTTATGGGAACAAGTGGTACGGGTGGCTGCGCGGGGCGTGAATTCAAAGGAGCCACCAGCTCAGCTTCGTGGTGAAAAAAAGTCACTGTTTTTCTATTATCTGTTATATCTAAGCCGACAGGGCACGTGAACCTTTTGTCAAAATGCCTAAAAACATAGTGGAGCAGGTTCAGCGCGTACACAGAGTCACTTTCTCTGCTGTTTCTCCGCAGTGGGGAGGGGCGGGGGTCCTTGCGCGCTCTCTCCACCTGCTCCATAGATGAGAACACGCGGGAGGCAGAGGGGCCACGAGCGGATACACACCTGGACAAAATTGTTAGTACCTCTCAGTTAAAGAAGGACAAACCCACAATTCTCACTGAAATCACTCGAAACTTACAAAAGTAACAATTAATAAAAATGTATTGAAAATTAAACAATCAAAATCAGCCATCACTCTTGAATTGTTAATTAACATAATTGTTTAAAAAAACAAACTAATGAAACAGGCCTGGACAAAAATGATGGTACCTCTATAAAAGATTGAGAACTGTTTGACCAGAGTGACATGATTAACTCAGGTGTGTCCTTTAATTGACATCACAGGTGTTTCCAAACTCACAATCAGTCAGTCTACCTATGCAATATGGAAGTTTTTTAGTTCCATCAGACTCTGAATTTTTTTTTTACCTGTGAATTTTTTTAACCCCTGAATTTTTATTTGTAATTTTTTAACCTCTGATTTTTTTCTAAGCAAAGATGCCCAGACTTCCCTCTCCCCGGCCACTTCCTCCAGCTCTTCTGTGGGGACCCCGAGGCGTTCCCAGGCAAGCCGAGAAACATAGTCTCTTCAGCGTGTCCTGGGTCTTCCCCGGGGCCTTCGCCCAGTGGGACATGCCCGGAACACCTCACCAGGGAGGCGTCCAGGAGGCATCCGGATCAGATGCCCGAACCACCTCAACTGGCTCCTCTCGATGTGGAGGAGAAGCGGCTCTACTCCGAGCTCTCTCCGGGTGACCGAGCTCCTCACCCTATCTCTAAGGGAGCGCCCAGACACCCTGCGGAGAAAACTCATTTCAGCCGCTTGTAGTCGGGATCTCGTTCTTTCAGTCACGACCCAGAGCTCATGACCATAGGTGAGTACTGGAACGAAGATTGACCGGTAAATTGAGGGCTTTGCTTTCAAGCTCAGCTCCCTTTTCACCACAACGGACCAGTACAGCAACCGCTTAACAGCGGATGCAGCTCCAATCCGCCTGTCAATCTCACGCTCCGATCTTCCCTCACTCGTGAACAAGACTCCAAGATATTTGAACTCCTCCACCTGAGACAGAAGCACTCCACCCACCGAGAGAGGGCAAACTACCTTTCTCCGGTCGAGGACCATGGCCTCAGACTTAGCAGTGCTGACCCTCATCCCAGCCGCTTCACACTCGGCTGCAAACTGCTTCAATGCATCCTGGAGGTCCCGGTTTGATGGAGCCAACAGAACAACATCCTCTGCAAAGAGCAGAGATGAAATCCTGTGGTCCCCAAACCAGATCCCCTCCGGCCCCTGGCTGCGCCTACAAATTCTGTCCATAAAAACTATGAACAGAACCGGTGATAAAGGGCAGCCCTGCCGGAGTCCAACATGCACCGGAAATAGGTCTGACTTACTGCCGGCCATGCGAACCAAGCTCCTGCTCCGGTTGTACAGAGACCGGACAGCCCTGAGTAAGGCTCCCCGGACCCCATACTCCCAGAGCACCCTCCACAGGACACCACGGGGAACACGGTCGAACGGCTTCTCCAAATCCACAAAACAAATATGGACGAGCGAACTCCCACGAACCCTCCAGCACCCTGGAGAGGGTGTAGAGCTGGTCCACTGTTCCACGACGAGGACGGGAACTGCACTGTTGTTCTTGAATCTGAGGTTCGACTATCGGACGGACTCTCCTCTCCAGTACCCTGGCATAGACTTCCCCAGGGAGGCTGAGGAGTGTGATTCCCTGGTAGTTGGAACAAACCCTCCGGTCCCCCTTCTTGAAAAGGGGAACCACCACCCCAGTCTGCCAGTCCAGTGATACGGTTCCTGTTTGCCACGCAATGCTGCAGAGACGTGTCAACCAAGACACTTTCACAACATCCAGAGACTTGAGGTACTCAGGGCGAACCTCATCCACCCCTGGAGCCTTGCCACTGAGGACCTTTTCGACTACCTCAATGACCTCAGCTTGGGTGATGGACAGTTCCACCCCAGTGTCCTCAGCCTCTGCTTCCTCAACGGAAGGCGTGTCAGCAGGGTTGAGGAGATCCTCAAAATATTCTTTCCACCGCTCGACAATGTCCCCAGTTGAGGTCAGCAGATCTCCACCTGCACTGAAAACGGTGCCTGCAGAAAACTGCTTTCCCCTCCTGGGGCGCCGGATGGTTTGCTAGAATCTCTTTGAGGCCAACCGATAGTCCTTCTCCATGGCCTCACTAAACTCCTCCCAGGACCGAGTTTTTGCCTCCAACACAGCCCGGCCCGCAGCTCGCTTAAACTGCCGGTACCTATCAGCTGCCTCTGGAGTCCCACAAGCCAGCCAGGCCTGACAGGAGTCCTTCTTTAGGTTGACGGCATCCCTTACTTGCGGTGTCCACCACCGGGTTCGGGGGTTGCCACCACGACAGGCACCAGAGACCTTGCGACCGCAGCTCCGGAAAGCAGCAGAAACAATAGAGGTGGAGAACATGGTCCACTCGGACTCTATGTCACCAACCTCCCTCGATGCCTGCTTCAAGTTTTCCCGGAAGTGGGAGTTAAAGACCTCCCTGACAGAGGGCTAGCCAGATGTTCCCACTAGACCCTCACTGTACGTTTAGGTCTGCTGAGTCTTTCCGGCCTCCTCCCCCGCCAGCGAATTCAACTCACCACCAGGTAGTGATCAGTGGACAGCTCTGCCCCTCTCTTTACCCGAGTGTCCAAAACACATGGCCGGAGATCGCCTGAAATGACTACAAAGTCGATCATCGATCTCCTACCTAGGGTGTCCTCATGCCAGGTGTACTGATGGACATCTTTGTGTTCGAACATGGTGTTTGTTATGGACAAACTATGACGTGCACAGAAGTCCAACAACAAACTAACAACAACTAACTATTATTGGATTTTAATTCAAATAGTATTAAGTTTAGTGCAGAATGTAAGTTATGTTAGAATGGCACACATAGCACGTGATAATAATAGCAAATAATAGAGAATCGACGTATTTTTAGCATATCAAGGATATGTTGGATTAATTTGCAAATTATAATTATAATTATTCTCCCAAACTTCCTTACAGTAGGGGAGCAGTATGTTAAATATTCTGTGATTACTAGCCAGCCTGGCAATAGGCCTGTCTAAAGAGGAATGTTTTAAGCTTAACTTTGAAAGTAGACACTGTGCTAGCCTCTCTGACATGTGCTGGGGGCTTGGTGTCAGAAAGTTCTACCTCCAACTCTACTTTTAGAAATTCTAGGAACTACAAGAATTCTTGCATTTTGTGAGCAAAGTGTTCTGTTTGGTAGACAATGGACTATGAGATCTTTAATATAGGATGGGGCCACACCATTCAGAGCCTTATAAGTTAACAGAAGGATTTTGAACTTGATCCTGGATTCAACTGGTAGCCAGTGGAGAGAGGCTAACACAGGAGTGATGTATTCTCTTCTATTAGTTCCTGCTAACAATCTTGCTGCTGCATTCTGAACAAGCTGATAACTTTTTAAAAATGTTTAAGGCACACTGCTAGGAAAGAGTTAGAGTATTCAGGTCTAGATGTAACAATTGCATGGATGAGTTTTTCAGCATCACTTTTAGATAGCATATTTCTAATCCTAGCTATATTGCGTAGGTGAAAAAAATCATTTCAGAAACACTGCTCTAGTCAGTCAGTCAACATGTGGTTTCTTTAGTCGTCTGTATCTGCTGAATGCTCATTGACATTATTTTATTTATTTATTAGGGGTGTGCCAAAATACCAATATTGCAGTATATCGCGATATTTCGTCCTGTGGTCGATTCTCGATGGGTTCTTACCAAGTATCGATATTATATTTTCATTTGAAGAGGCTGTAGCGCTGAGCGTCTGAGTCGCGCGGTGGAACTGTTGAGTAGATGGGCACGCTGCGTCGGACTTTTAATGGCGACGCCTGCGCTCATTCGGGAGAAGCACTGGCGGGATACAGGATCTGTAGCGCATGTGTGAAGCATGCCTACCTGTCAGCATTTATCCTCCATCTGTAGCAGATCCAGTCGGTAAGAAGTGACTTTGTCTGAGCGCTAGAAAGACAGCGATCACTTACTTCCTGTTTGCTGTGGGAACTGGGCGCGCGCTTCGCAGTTGTTTGTGTGTACTTCAGGTACCGGTCGGAATTTTCGTTTTCATAGACTTTAATGTTTAACCTGCTGGTGTACGGTGTAACTTTGGTAAATGTATAATGCGACGTTTTCAAACAATGTAATTACTTTTTGCTAATGTTAATTTAAAGTAATTCTTAAATTAAAAAAAAAGCAGGATTTGATGTATGAACTTAAATTTAAATGTAATTAAAATAAAGTACATGATTTCACTGTAAAATTAGGGAGGTTGCTAATTAATTGGAGCACTTGAAATTATATTTATTGTGTGTGTTTTAAGGTTTTTACCTATTGACTGCTGACTGACCAAATGGAAAAATGATAAAGATTGAAAAATAATCTCAAGTGACAGTCTGAGTATATCTGCCTTCATTTTTGGATGCTCAGCCCTTTTCAAGTGATGGAAAAGTGCACAAAAAATTAGGTCAATTTTGAGAGAGGCTGTAAAACATTGTATTGATCATCCTTTGGTGAGATGTTCTTTTGGAGGTAGATAGCTGTCGCCACTTGAATTATTTAATTTCTGTTCTGTTGTTTACAACAATTCTGCACTAAGTAGTGGCACTGCTGATCATGTTTACTATTGTTAACACTGAATTTGACAGATAATTCCAATTCAGTTGTTGTCAATGGTTGTCAAAGACATAGTATCAGTGATTTCAGCAATGTTGCACAAAAGTGTCTGAAATTTGTTGCACAAAATAACAAAAGTTGTTTATTATGATTGTGTTTAAGCTAAAAAAAAACATAAATGGGGATACATTTTCCCAAAAAAAAAACATGTTCTTCTATATAATGCTAGTTATTAGAGAGGATTTTTACCAATTATAGCAGTATCGCGATATTATCGCTATCATGAGCCATACATCGCGTATCGTATCGTGAGGTACCCAGTGATTCCCAGCCCTATTATTTATTATTGATAGATTTTTTAATTGATTTTTTAAATGTATTTATTTAATTCACTCTTTTGTGTTAAAAATAAAGATATTTGAGAACATTGGGATGTTTTATCAGCGTTTTTCTTGTGGAAATCCTGATGCGGCCCGGCCTCACCCAGACTTGCCTCCAGCAGCCCCCGGCTAAATTGAGTTCGAGACCCCTGCTCTACACTGTCTACCTAACACTGATGTCACACCAGTGTCAATATTTGGCTGGCTATCGATGTGCTCTTAGATTGACAAGTTCTTCTAGTGAGACAGAAAAAGCAAGTTTTTTCCATCAAATCTTTTTCCACTGAATTTCTGGAATGAATTTCATCAACAAATTAAGGGTTAAAAAAATGAGAGTTAAAATTAAAAGGTTTAAAAAGAAATAGAATCTGATGGAACAGAAAAACTTCCATATATCTGAACAACTGAACCTTAACGGCCTCCATAGCTGAGCATTATGGGATTTAAACAGAGAGCTGGAGACAAATATAGAGCAGTGATGAAAATCATCAAAATTTGGTTGAATGAATGTAAGTTCATTGAAACAACTTTTATCATGATACACATTGCTTCTCCCACTTTTTTTTCTCCAAACAATCTACATGTCATAAACACCTTTCAGTCCATCTTCTTAGCTGACATATTGAAGGATGCCTCCACCGCACCAAAGTAGCAAGTAAAAAGTGTTGTACCTCCCATTGATACATTGATACTATAAAGATTACATAATTGAACCATCCTGACAAAGGTTGCGAAACTACAGGACTTGCATGTGTCTTTCTCTCATTGCTTTACTTTGACCTCGTAATTCCCGGCCAATGACTGAAGAGATATTAAGTCACATGCTTTTGTTTACAAGCTTTGGTCTGGGACAGAAAACTCCCCTTGACAGTTGCCTGAATAAACTCGTCATCCAAGTTGTAGTTCTGTGATTTGGTTTGTGCAAAGCTGCTTCTTTTTAGGAAGTTGTTTACTTCAGTTCCTAATGACTCTGGTATTTTAACAGGGCAAAGGTCATCACCCCTTCTCCCTTCCATTTATCTTGATTGAAACATCCCTTCTTATCAGGGCAAGTCAGGCCGTTGAACTGAAAAACAAACTTACAAGGATGACTTGGAACAGTCAAGGCATAAACATTGCAAAGCATCTGTGTGATAACTTATTTACATTATAACAACACATACAGAAACTCATGACACGGACTAGTTTTACTTGGGTCTGTGACAGGCATAGAGCGAAACTACTATTTGTTTTCACCAGCAGTGGCACAGTCGGCTTCTCTCCGCAGCTCTCTTTGCTCTGATAGGGCAGAAGCCAACAATCATAACTTTACAGTTATTAATTAAACCTTTTTTTCCAGAAAATAAATTCAGTCAACTCTAAAAACTGGAATATATTGAACTTTGTACAAACAAAAATATTTGGTAGCCATTTGAAAAAATAAAAATAAACAGACAAAAACAGCATGCTAAATAATCCACAAATGATATAAAGATTACAAGATGTTCGGCAAAATGTGGTTTGCCCTCTGGAGCTCTCTTTGCTCAGAAAGGGTGGGGGTGTATAGTTGTAATGTGGCGGACAGACGAGGCTGAGGCGTGCGGATCCACGTGCAACCAGTTTATTTTGGGTGAAGGCAGAACTAAGGTAACGGGGAAAAAACACTGAGAGAGAGTTCATACAGGGGTTGGGTAAAGGTAACGCTTCACGGTGAGGAGTGGGGAGAAGGCAGGCTAAATAGTGGAGGACTGATGGGCAAATGAAAAACAGGTGCTGGTGAGGACGGGTGAGGGAAGCTCCAGGTGAGGACTGAGGAAGGGGTGAGGTGAGAGCTCCCTCTGGTGACAGAGGAGGGGAGCTCCAGGCTCATCATGACAATAGTGTTGTGGAAAAATGTTGAATCCGATGGAAGAGCAGACACATCTTAAGATTAACACAAGTGTTTAATAACAAAACTCAGAAAAATACATGCGGTGCACAGAGGCATGTAGGGAAGACTCTGTCATAGAGTGTTCCGACAAACTGACAAGACTTAAGCCTTTTATAGGACTGGTCAAACCTTCTCCAAACAATGCTGCATATCACATGTTCTGACCCCCTTGGCTGTTAATCATCTCAGAGTCATCTGCTTCCTGCATTAGTCTCAGGATCAATTTGTTATCTGTGTCTTAACAGAATCAGCATTTATCTCGGGGTCAGCAGAAGCCTCTGCTTCCTGCATTTGTCTCGGTGTCAACGTGCTATCAATGTCTTAACATCAAACACTCCCTACGTTGGAATTCTAACGAACTGAAGGCTGTTTTAGGCATGTATTCAGAAGGATGTTTTAAAATGCCCACTAGGCTCATTCAAAGGTTACAGCTTCATTGAAAGGTTACATATAAGAGTGAAATGGAATTAAAATTAAATCAAAAATATTCTCTTACAATTCCTCCCTTTTGGTTCTATGAACCAACCTTAGCAATAAGAAATATTTTTGAACTTGAACACAATTAACATCACACATAATCACAGTCGGATTCATATTCAGATGAGTCTGAATGATTCAGGGTGACATTGAGTTTACAAGAAAGGGCAGAGGAGTCTTGAGCCAAAGATTTGTAAAAGAGTTGAGGAACATGTTGAGAAAAGACGTTAATTAATTTAACTAACAGGGCTCTAATGCATGGGGTACAACAACAACCACAAAGGATGAGAATGGACGAAAAGACAGCCAAACCCATAAAAAATGATGCTACTAAAGCCTTGTATTTACCAAACATATTCATTCAAGAATCTCACATAGACGTATCCGCACCAGAATGTTCCTTCATCTTGTCACTGAGAGTTCTGAGGCCATCAACTGCCTGGGTGAGTTTTCCCATAGGAGCAAACATCGCCATGCTCAGCGAGGAGCATATGTGTTGCAGAGCGGACAGGGCAGGAGGCAAGGATACAGGAACTGATCTTAACACGTCGTTTTGAGTGGTTATGAGTCCGAGTGACGCTTGGGGTTGTGGGGGGAAGGTCTCGTTGGCAGAATCATTAGGGGAAGGGGAGTAGAGCTCTCAGGGGTCATCCAAATTCTCTGAATGGATGCCAGGGGCGGGGATTCTTCATTGTAAGACTGAAGGGTGTTGGAACTTGGCTCGCTACTGTTGCAGTGGGACGCCTTTTCACTCCACACGTCTCTCCCTGGGAGGATGTAGCCGGACAGGCCAGCTGGCTGTTCAGGAACTGCACTCAGAGCCGGGTGCTGGTCCGGTGGTGGAACTCTCCTGCAGTGCTACGTGTGGATCCACATAGCCCTCTCAGCGACCTTCACTGTCTGTGTGGAGAGGAGGATCCGGTAGGGCCCCGCCCAGCGCCAATGGTTCCACCTGTGCCCTCTGAAGCTTTTCACCAGAACAAAGTCACCAGGGCTGACCATCAGCACCATTGTCTTAACCCCACCCTGCCCTTTGTACGCATGCGCAAGTGCATTAATAAAGGAGGAAAAGTTTTAATAAAAGAAGAATAACTTTAGGCCAAGAGAGGCCAGTTTTTTCACAATACTTAGTTAGCTTGTTCTTCAGAGATCCACTCTCCACTGCTAACTGAATGATAAGGACATGTTAAACAGTTCAACCCCCGGTGGTTCTAATGATCCCTAGATGACATTGAGTTCTACCTCAAGAAATATTCAGATGCCACCATTAAATATAAGATTTATCTTATCAAACTTTCTTCGAGCCATGAGGTAATCCACTTCACTGAAAGACAGCCAGTTGTAGACCAGATCAAAATCAGCAGAGACTGAAGAAAGGAGCCCATTCTGAAATAGGTCCATTGCAACCAGCTTAAGCTGTACAAACACCCTGTAGAACTTGATGGGTTCAACCAAACCCAACCAAACTGAACCACAGAAGGTTCCAATTTTGGTGGTGCATCAGTTCACAGACAAACTGATCACCACCTTCAATACCTTAGAGTCAGATTGTACAACTTTTGTGCTCATCTATATCATCTTAAGGAGTAAAATATCTAGCTTCACAGATAAAAATCAGTGTGTGCAGATCCATTTGATTTTTATTTTTGTGCTCTCTTTGTAATCACAGTTTTACTAATTCCACTGACTAGCCAACTAAGTCTCTTCTTGTGTTTCCAACATCACATGAAGGTGTAGTCCTCCAATAACAACCGGCATGGCTCTCTGTGTGGTCAGAACTTGGCTTTTGAGCTCATTGATTCTCCTGCTGATGAGTCTGCCGGATCCAAAAGTTGCTAAAACAGGTCTAGAGTCAGGAGGTTTGGTGGAAAAGCAACTAGAATTGCTGATCACAAATTGTCGCTGGCACACCCAAAAGACCCCTGCGAGATTCCGTTCTGATGCAGTTTACAAAAAGAATATACAGACGGCATCTCAACTTGCATCTTGGGCTGCCATGGGTCGGACTTCTGAGGACGTCTCCCACCCAGAGACTGACATCCCTCACCTGTTGACTCAGCTGCAAAATCTCACCATAAATCAGTCAGAGCAGAGTGGTACAGACCGCAGAAAGAAGCGTTTCATGAAGGACATTTTCAACAGTTCAAATATCATATATCATGTTAAACAGTTAAAATACCATATATCATTCCCCCATTTGACGCATGGATCAGCCCATGCGTCAGTTTAGAAAGACATGGTTAAATATCACGGCAAAACCAGCCAACAAGTGTATGCAGCTTCATCCTGCAAACAGAGGTGCACGTCCAGAGAGGAAGTCAGCAGGAAACTGCTGAGGACCTGTGAAAAAGAGAACACAAACACACGAGAACACGTATGTCATAAAGCTGCTGATTCTGCTGCAGCGTCACCACGAGCGTCTCCTGTAGAGACGGGATCAGAAGTGTTAGGGTTATGTTGAGACATGATTTTCATCCTGAAAAGCAGCACATAGCCTTCACCCTAACTGCTGAAGAATGTAATTACGGTCTGAGGTTCACTTCCCCCACCTCAGCTGCTCTTATCTGTTAGACATCAGGTCTGTGAACAATAGGATCCGTAAACCCACTTAATGGTTAACCAGGCTTTGAAAAGGCAGAGTAACAAAAAAAAAACAAAGATCAATTAAAAGCAATTAAATCAAAAAATCAATTAGCAGTTAACAGTGCATTCGCACACAACCACCTGTGAGGAGAGCAAAAAGACATTCAAAAGTTCACATTCAATCGTATGATGGAAAATAAACTTTCGAATTTCAAGAAACCACGGTGGATCCACAGAGCCCTGAAACCGTGAACAACCCTAAAGGCGCAACAAGAACAGTTGGAAACAGTGACGGACTGTTCAGATGCAAGATAGCACGCACGAGCGACCGCGACAAGATCAGCTTCCTGTGCATAGTGATGAGAGGGCAGAGGCGCGATCTCTGCTGTCTTATGAACTGTGCAGACGGCTTAACCACAGATACAGGGTCACACAAAGCAGATCCAACGGCATAAAACACTGGGTCTGGATCCGTAGCGGTTGGTCATTGAGGTCAGGTTAGGGCGCACAGTCAGGGGTAGTCCAGCAGTGCAGTCATGAGAGAGACTCTCGTCAGGTGTGGGGAGGAACAGCTGGATTTAACACCGAATTCCTTTTAACAGATATTCGGCTGCTCGAGCAAACATGAGTGATACCTGAGAGCTGGGGGAGGGCAGTGCTGGGGTCTGCAGGTCAAAGGGCCAGGGACATCAGAGCGCTCTGGAATGTCATCAGAGGACAGGAGCAGGGGGGGTCTGGGCAGTTGACATCAGAGATTGCATGAACTGACCTAAGGACAAAGAACATTTAATTTTGAGGCAGAAAGTGAGAAATAAACTATACTACCAGGGATTTTTGCCAATCTGTGGCTTTGTTGCAGCCTTTATCCAGAGTCCCAGGTCTCTCCACCGATCAGAATGGATTTTAATAGGGAGATGTGTGGGTCACTGTTCTGGATCAGAAAAACTCAGATTGAGTGGATGTTAGTAAGACAGACAAAGTGCAGCATGTCACGGACCAAATAAGGCTGCAGGCAGACAGATAATCATTTTAGCACAGAAAAACTTCTCCTCATAAGAGTGGTCTTCTGCTTTTCCCTCCAGGGGTTGCCACAGCTAATCAGTTTCCTCCATCTAAGCCTGTCTTCGCCATCCTCCACTCTAACACAAGCCACCTTCACGTTTTCATTCATCAACCCTTCAAAGTATTCTTTCCATCTTTCCATTACACCACTGACACCTGTCACCACATTACCATTCCTATCCTTGATCACCCTAACCTGCTGCATGTCCTTCCCATCTCGATCTCTCTGCCTTGCTAGTTTGTACAGGTCAGTCTCTCCCTCCTTACTACCCAACCTAGCATATAAATAATCATAAGCTCTTTGTTTGGCCTTTGACACCTCTACTTTCACCTTTCCTTCTTTCTTTCTTTCATTTTGTTTGTTTCCTTTTGTGAAGCAGCAGGAACATCAAAAACACAAAATCAAATAGAGGATATCACACAGACCCACAACTTCAAGGATGAAAAGGAGCAGATGGAAGAACAATGTTCTTATTTTGTGTCTGCCCCTGCTAAATCAAAATACTTGTATATATAAGCAAATATGCTTAGTACAGATGGCCCCGCCATTGGCCATTCACAAGCAAAACAATATAATCAAAGAAACAAATAGAAAATTAATAAAAAGTTAACTTAGAAGATGAAATCAGCTATTTTTGACATAACTTTTCAATTCCATTCTCCTAAACATATTCCTAAATTGAAGAATATTTGTCAAACCATTTTTTGTAAGTTCCAAAGTTTAACACCAATAAAAGAAAAAACACAATTGTTTGAAAGTGGTGCGAACAACTGGGTACCTTACACCGCATGCATCTCCCTGTACTCCTGTCTACTCTCCTCAGTCTTCTCAGTGGCACACTTCTTCAGTGTGAGACTCAGTGTGGGA
>NW_023416914.1:156139-159638 GCF_002922805.2 Oryzias melastigma | reverse complement strand
GTGAAAATGAAAGAAGAAAGAAAGAAGACTTATTGTCTCTGTCCCATTTAACTAAATCCATTAAGCTTTTCAATTAATTTTCCTTGGATTTTAACAATAATATGTCATCTGGCCGGCAAAAGGCAACAAAAGCAAACCAATAAAACAAAAAACAAAAACAAGAAACAAACAGCAAAATCATCAACAAAATAAACCAAATAAAAACCCAGTACTTCAGAATTTCTTACTTGTCTGCACCTTCCTTCACTTGTATGTCTCCCAGCTTTTGAAGCTGATTTTTGATCAATTAGCCTCCTTCAAGAAATTCAAAATGTTTACATCAATAAGACAGACAATTCACATGCATGTGTAAATGTGTATGTGTGTGCGTGTTGTGTGTGTGGGAGCTCCCAGTAGCTGTGTGTGTGTGTGTGTGTGCACATCATACATGACCTCAGGTTCTGCAGTGGAGGATCCCGGTGTCGACGTTTCGTGCAGAGCTCCACCCCTTCCATACCCCGCAATCCGAATGATGAACGTTGTGATGGCCGTGGAAATGTCCACGGCCATGCTCACCATGGTTGGGACGCCTTCTAAAATTTCCATCTTCTATTTCTTTGTTCCATTCTGTGTCTGCTGTGATTTTTCTCAGGGCAGTTCTACACTCAGTTTTCCAGGCTTTCTACAGTAGTGGCAGACATCTGACTGCTGGGGAGGAGCTGGAGCGGGGGCAGCTTTTAGCTGAGGGTCGTCTGCAGCAGCATGCTGGGAAAAAAAAGGGGGGGGGGCTGTGCATGGTGTAGAGGGTCTGGTCATCTTTTACTTTTTTTCATTGCTGCGTTTTATCTGGCCTGGTTTGTTGGTGACGGGTGTGTCGGAGCACATCAGCCATTCAGACGGATGTCAGTCCAGTCCACACAGAACATCTTTGGGGCTTCTGTGAGAGATGAGCAGAACCCATCCAGGAAGCGACTCTTCAGCAGTGCTTCATATGGAGGCAATCTTCCTTTTAGTGCAGTCGCTTTGACAGATCACATGTGGAAGGGAAGCTTTCATTCATGGCAGGTCAGAGGTCAGTCAGCCACATGTTGTAGACTCTGTCAGCCTGTTCTGTCCCAAAGTCATTCAATCTCCTTTGCCATGGCTGCTCCTCCTCTCTCGGGGGTCAGGAGGTGTTTGGACGCTGTCATGAGGTTATCTGCAACTTGGACCACAGGGAGCTGCAGGATAAGACTTTGGGCCACTGACGCTGCTCGTCCACTTCTCAGTCTCATGGGTGAAAAGGCTGATGTTGGACCCAGAGCAAATACCTCAGGAGAGTCTCTTGATGTTGGTGCTGACCCGCGTTGCTGCTGCTTGGAGAGGAGTGAGGAGGAGGTTGAATGGAGGAGCTGGAATACTGGCTTCAATTAAGGGCAAGGGGTTAGGTTGGTAGGGTGGAGGGATGGAGTCCGCTCGACAGGTCGGCTCTGGTTCCCCATGAAGTCTGCAGAGGACAGAGAGAGGAAAGGAAGTAGTTTCTGCTTTTTTTTACACATTTCTCCTTTGTTACCCATCCTATCTGTCTGATTGCTGCTCTTTAGAGGCATTGAGTTGTTTTTTTTTTCTTTTTTCTTTCTTTTTTTTCCACAATATTACTAAAATTTCTTATTTGTCTAATCGGATGCTGCTCTTAGACCCGATCTGCTCTGGTTCACAAAGACTTCCCTGTTTAAACTTCACAATATTCAGAACCATATATTTTCTTTCATAAACATTATTAACTTGGAGTCCACGCAGGGATTCTCCACTCTGCTTTTCACATTTCCCATGTTTTACTGATCTCCCGTATAATAAACTCACAACCTTTAGTCTGGTCTCACCTGATAAGAAACTTATCAGGTTCACAGCACACTCCTTTGATCTCGCCGTAGCTCACAAAGGCATCACCTAATGTGTCTCACACACACACAGGCAAACTTTGCGTTGGTCTCGTTTAATTATGGTCACAGTTTAATCCCTGGTCTCGGTAGACGTCTACACCTCACAGGCTTTAGTGGGAAACAAAAACCCTTTTTTTTTTTTTTACACAAACAACCCAAATTAATAATCAAAGGAAAAATAAAAGTGAAAAGAAAATAATTGGAATGCTCCTCACCGGATTCAATCCACCCAGGTTCTTTTGACGGATCCCGTCACGGTCGATCGGAACGACGGACCCCGGTCCCTTCAGGATCTAGGTGGCCAACCTTCGTGGTCCTCCGCTCCGACGGACACGTCCGGGATCCCACTTCTGACACCAAATTGTTGTGGAAAAATGTTGAATCCGATGGAAGAGCAGACACATCTTAAGATTAACACAAGTGTTTAATAACAAAACTCAGAAAAATACATGCGGTGCACAGAGGCATGTAGGGAAGACTCTGTCATAGAGTGTTCCGACAAACTGACAAGACTTAAGCCTTTTATAGGACTGGTCAAACCTTCTCCAAACAATGCTGCATATCACATGTTCTGACCCCCTTGGCTGTTAATCATCTCAGAGTCATCTGCTTCCTGCATTAGTCTCAGGATCAATTTGTTATCTGTGTCTTAACAGAATCAGCATTTATCTCGGGGTCAGCAGAAGCCTCTGCTTCCTGCATTTGTCTCGGTGTCAACGTGCTATCAATGTCTTAACATCAAACACTCCCTACGTTGGAATTCTAACGAACTGAAGGCTGTTTTAGGCATGTATTCAGAAGGATGTTTTAAAATGCCCACTAGGCTCATTCAAAGGTTACAGATTCATTGAAAGGTTACATAAAAGAATGAAATGGAATTAATATTAAATCAAAAATATTCTGTTACAATAGCCACCTAGCCTAACACTAGCGGGAACCGTGTGCACATCCGGTTTTTCAAAATAAAATATCAAACACAAAAAAATTCCCAGAATAAAGGAAAAAACCTGAAATTTCAAATAAAATTGTTGCCAGAGCATTTTTAACTTTGTTACTCTAGCTTATAGCCCCTCACAACTCCAAGTTAACAGTGCAACAAAAATGGCAATAAATATCTATCAAGCCACACACTTTTGATCCAGACTGCAACTCAAAGGAGGAAAACAAAACTGCTAAAGTATCAAGTAGTCTTTAAATGAATGAATCCAAATGGAGAGGAGCAGGGAGCTTATGGCTCACTGACTGTAGCAGCTGAATCATAAATACTGGGCTTTTTATTTAAATTGCATTTTTCACTGATTCACTGGGATATGAATAAATAAATAATTAGAAATATAGCTTAAAGCTTAATTTTCTTCATAAATGTCTTTCATCATGAGAAAAATGCCACAAAAAACTTGTTAAAACACAATTTCTTTTGGAATGGGTCTTTACCATTCAAAAGGGACACTGAATCTTATTTGGGAGGAATGCCAGAGTAAACTCATGATAGTTATGAATCCATATTAGTTACAAGCAGAGGTGGGGACTCGAGTCACATGACTTGGACTCGAGTCAGACTCGAGTCATGAATTTGACGACTTTAGACTCGACTTGGA
>NW_023416914.1:142341-154032 GCF_002922805.2 Oryzias melastigma | reverse complement strand
TATGGTATGTGCATCCATCTTTGAAAAAAATTGATCTTTATTTTTAAGGGAAAAACGAATACACACTGCTGGCTCTAGAATGAAATCAAATGGGCGGCAGTCACACACAGCAGCAGACGGAGCCTCAGGAATAGAGTTGTTTTACTTTCAGGTAGGACAAAAACTGAAGAAAATAACCGGTAGTATTTCATAAATGTGTTTTTTAGTGTTCCAAAGGTAATATATGATCATATATATGGATATAATTCACTCTGAAAGGCTTAAGAAAATCATGGTATGACCCCTTAAATATCCAGACTACCCTGGTTCCCTGCCGTCTCCATCTTACCACATTTCAAATGTGGTAAACTGCGTTTTTGTTATAGATAAACTATTTTGGATTTTTGAAGTGGAGATGCATCAACTCAGTGGGAATTTAGCTAAAATGCTTGTAAAATACAGTTCATAAAAGCACACATGATCTGTGTAATTAATATCACATTGTTTTATAAATGACTTGAAATGACTTGAAACATTAATAGTAGGACTTGTGACTCGACTTGAGACTTGTTGGTCTTGACTTGTGACTCGACTTGGGACTTGAGTGCTTTTGACTTGGGACTTGACTCGGACTTGAGGACGAAGACTTGGGACTTGACTCGGACTTGCAAAGCAATGACTTGGTCCCACCTCTGGTTACAAGTATTTATTTGTCTCGGTGATCAGTTACAAAAAATATCCAACTTTGTGTAAGATATAAGAATCAAGTTCATCTGCTGGTAAATCCAGAATATCTCATTTTCATTGAGCTCAGGAGACCAACCAGCAGTGTCAGTAAAGCTGATTGCTAACTACTTCTCTCTGTTCTGCTGTTCACAGACAAGAAGAAGAAGATGAGCGATCATAAGGTCCTTCTAAAGATTCTAAAACAACTGAGTGAGGAAAACTTTAAAGAATTCAAGTCATATGTGACAAATGAGGGTTTCCTGGAAAACTTCCCAGCAATCCCACCATTTAAACTGGAAAATAAAAACAGAGTGGATACAGTTACTGTGATGTTCCAAACCTACAGTGTTCACACTCTGAAAGTAACTAAAATAGTTCTTCAAGACATTTCTGTGAATGACCTGGTGGATAAATACCTTACAGACCTACCCGAACAGTCAGGTAAGTAAATGAGAGACTAATGGAAGACATTAAGTTTGACAAACTGTTTTAACTGTTTAATGAGTTTTTCAAATCATAAAACCATTTCTATGTATTTTCTGAGTGCTAGCATATAATGTTCTAACATAATTGACCGTGACCATTGATATACAGTATATTACTAGATTGGTCATTTTCTTTTCCCTGCCATAGACAGAGACGTACGTGCACAGTCACCATTGCTGTGCATTGAGTCATGGCAGCAGAGCCCAGCTGTTTCAGTGGATGACAGGCAGAAATCAACCACAAGAATCGAGCTAGCTCCCTCATTTCTTAAGCGATATTTATAAAATATATCTCAAATTAAAGCTTGGAAAATTATTGATCTTGTTGTATATTAAAATGTGTACTATCTATAAAAATTAATCTTAAAGCAGTTCAAGAATTGTGCCTTCTACAGCTACAGGTCATTGCTATCAAATAAAAGCGTCTAAATATCTGTGATTTTTTTGTTTTGCCTCTATGCTAAAATCTTTATAACTGAACTTGTAAATGCTTGTCACCCAAGCCCAGAAAGGAGGGAGACTGATGATGTTCAATGAAATGAATTACTGCCGATGTTGGGTAGCAAGGTCCTTTTTCTATTAAAAACACATCAAAGTGTTATCACTTTAAAAATAAAAGTATTTTCCAGAAAAGAGGCTTTTGATCTGCAGCAGCCCATCTGGCAGCGCCTCTGGGGTCTCTCTCCTGAGCGGGGAGAGTTAGCAGTGCTGGACTCTTCTAAACTCCTGCAGATTGTTGAGGCTGGTACTGCCTGTAATCGGTGCGTTTGCCGACCAGAACTCTGTACATCTACCTTATAATAGACAGCTTGGAGTAGGTGGCTGCGCGCAGTCGGTGCGGTGCACGGGCTGAGGGTTCTCTGGTCCAGTACCCCCGCAGAACCCCGCAGGGAGACCAGCGGCAGAGCGCGGTGCTCTGAGGCCCTTCTAAATAACCACAGGGCAGAGAGCCTTAATCAGGCCACCAGCCCTACAATCTGTGAGTGTTTAGAAGAGTCCAGTACCACTAACTATCCCCGCTTGGGAGAGAGCCCCCGGAGGCGCTCTCAGAGAAGCTGCTGCTGCCGTGTCTGCATTGTCAGGAGCGGGGCTGTAGAGAGGAAACGAACAGTTCTGAGAGATATATTTATTTTTAAAATGGATACATGTTTTAAAACACTTATTTAGACTTTTTTGTATATCAGGCATATCTGCATACAAGGGTGGGAAATTTTCAAGTTTCACCAGATGTTATTCACAATCTAAATGGTAAATGGCTTATACTTGTAGAGCACTTTCTACCTTCCTTCAATGGCCCAAAGCACTTCACAGTGACAGACCCATTCAGCCATTCATTTCATTTTTCTGTAAGCCATATAAAAGTGCCAGACTCTGTCTTATCTCCCCTCAACTCTGAATCTCTTTATAAGGCTGGGAGAACAGTGCTACAGTACCTATTGTGATTCTATGTTTCACAAAAAAAGTGTGTCCATATCAATCCTAATTTCTGGCAAAAACATGTTCCATTTGCTGTTATTGCTCATCTGTGAGGTCATCTCCTATAATAAAAAGAGGTTGGCTTTTCCCAACCTACCCTGCATAGACTATCACCAACATCTATGACTGACACTTCCACAACACCTGGGTTTACCTCTCATGTCCCAGGAACTCCAGCTGCTCGTGAAACAACTTCTTCTCTGGGCAAAGCAGGAGACCATAACACCCGTGGGATTCAAACACGAGCTCCAAATGGCTCAGGTAAGTCCAAGAATTAAAAGAAGAAAGAATCCAAAGTGTTTTAAATAAAGTATCTTTGCGAAAATTAACTACGGAGGAAGCCTCTAGACTGGTAGAACCCATTAAAGACGAAGAAGTTAGAGGAGCAATTGGCAAATCAAAACACAAGTCCCCTGCCACGGATGGGTTTGCAGGAGAATTTTTAAGTTTATGTTAATGAGCTTACTCCTGTATTATGCAAAATGTACAATTATGTTCTAAACTCCGGAAATTCCCCAGAGTCCTGGTTTGAAACAATCTTTACAGTTAGTAAGTAAGTAAGTCTTTATTTATATAGCACTTTTCACAGAGGACCACTCACAAAGTGCTTCACAAAGGATAAAATACAGGACAAATCAATAATGAATAATAGTGTAAAAAGATAAAATACTAATAGCAGACAAAAGCTCAAAGGTTGGGGGAAGATAAAAATAAAATTAAAATATCAACTAAAAGCTTTACTAAAAAGAAACGTCTTCAATTGGCTTTCAAAACACTCAGCAGAGTCAGTCTGATGCAGTGGCAATGGGAGAGCATTCCAGAGTTTTGGGGCAACTGTCTGAAAGGCAAGATCACCTCTGGTTTTAAAACGAGTTTTTGGAACGGTTAAAAGGTTCAGGGCTTCAGATCGCACGGATCGAGTAGGAGAATAGGGCTGTAGAAGGTCAGAAAGGTAGCTTGGGGTCTGTCCATGCAAGATTATAAAAACTAAAGTTATAATCTTAAAGTCTATTCTAAAACTAATAGGAAGCCAATGTAATGATGAAAGGAGAGGGGTGACGTGTGGGTTTATTGGCTCCAGATAAGTCTTGCAGCAGAATTCTGGGTAACACTTTATAATAAGATTCCTTAACAAGCTTTCTTAATACATTAATAAGCATTATTAATGATCTTATAAGGTGTTAGTAAGACATTTGTTGGTTTAATAAGCCTAATAAGGCTTATTAAATTCCTAAGTTAACACATTTACAAGCATTGTTAATGTGTTAATATGATGCTTATTGTTACATTTATTACCATAGTATACGTAGAACAAATTGTTAATAAGTGTTAACAAGCTTAGTAAGAATCATTAACAAAACTTGTTAACAGATTAGTAAGGCTTATTAATGTGTACAGTTCTTGTCAGACATTTAATATCATTATAGATGTCTCACACCGACTTATGTGTTAATAAGCTTAATAAGAATCTTTAATAAACTTTGTTAACAGATTAGCAAGCATTAATAATGTGTTAAATGCTTGTAAAATATTTATTAGCATTATGGGTGTCTGGCAAAAACCTGATAGTGTTAATGAGAATATTGACTACTCAGTCAGACCATTGTCTACTAAGATCATATTAGTAAACTGTAAGTTTAATAAATGTATTAATAAACTTTGTTAACCATTTATTGAATGTTTTGCAGCACCTTACCTAAAGTGTGATCAAAACCATATTAGTAAACTGGTAGTAAGCTTTACAAATGTGTTAATAAACTTTGTTAACCATTTATTGAATGTTTTGCAGCACCTTATCCAAAGTGTGGAGTGTTTTACCATAAACAAGCACAAAGCATAAGACTTGTAAATTAAACTTTTTTTTATATACCATTGAAACGGAAATATTTATAAATATTCTTTTCTTTTTTTTTTTGTTTTTTTGAAGCAGCCTTTCAAGGACACCATGAGGGTGTTTAATCCACGCGATTGTTTTGTGTGCGTCTGTGCTCGCGCCCGGGTGTGTGTGTGTGTGTGTTGATTATTTTTGTCTCTACAGTCTGTTTAGATTAGATACGAAAACATGATCGCAATTGTCAATCCCGGAGTTTTATTATGAAAAATTGGTTATATTTTGAAAATAATCCGGATCTTCTCATGTATGTTGATGTAACTTCCTGCCAAAATTGCGCACAAAATAGACCAGACGTCGAAACGATCCGCTGCACGACGTGTGCCCTCCGCGGAGGACTGCGCCACTCCGCGCCTGGAGTGAACCACGCCTTAGGTTAACATGGGCGTCGAATGAAAGCGGCCTCCGCGTCCAATGTGAACCCGGCGTCAGAATAGGTGTGCTTGAGATCATGCAGGCGGACGCGGCGCTGCGCAGATGAGATCGTGGTGGATTGCGGTGCATGTTGGGTATTTTGGACTCTCACGTCACTTGTCAATCATCATGAAAATATCGCGGGAAAGAGGCGGGTGCAAAGCTCCTAATCTGGTGTTGCACTGACTTCAAGCCGTCTATATGACTACAAAACAATGGATTGTGGGCAACAGTGTTCTGGTAGTTCTCTCGACTTGATTCTGATCAGAAATAACTGGCGCTAAATAGAGGAAATCTGTGCATTTTGTAACTTACTGGAAAATAGTGAATCACTGATGTAAAAATGAGGAATATTTGTGTGTTATTGTGGCCTTTAAAAGTTTGTTTTTTGAAAAGTTGTTTGTAAACATCTGTTTAGAGTCTCAGAGTTCAGAAAGTTTTTTCACTTGTTGAAAATATTATTTAAAGCTTGAAAGTGATTTTACAAAAACATTTGCAGATGTTGTTATTGTTACAGAATGTTTATAAATATTTCCGTTTCAATGGTATATAAAAAAAGTTTCATTTTACAAGTTTTATGCTTTGTGCTTGTTTATGGTAAAACACTCCACACTTTAGACAAGGTGCTGCAAAACATTCAATAAATGGTTAACAAAGTTTATTAACACATTTATAAAGCTTACTACCAGTTTACTAATATGGTTCTTGATCACACTTTAGATAAGGTGCTGCAAAACAGTCAATAAATGGTTAACAAAGTTTATTAACACATTTATAAAGCTTACTACCAGTTTACTAATATGGTTTTTGATCACACTTTAGATAAGGTGCTGCAAAACAGTCAATAAATGGTTAACAAGGTTTATTAACACATTTATTAAGCTTACTACCAGTTTACTAATATGGTCTTAGTAGACAATGGTCTGACTGAGTAGTCAATATTCTCATTAACACTAACAGGTATAATGCTAATAAACACATTATTAATGCTTGCTAATCTGTTAACAAAGTTTATTAAGGATTCTAATTAAGCTTATTAACACATAAGTCAGTGTGAGACATCTATAATGATATTAAATGTCTTACAAGAACTGTACACATTAATAAGCCTTACTAATCTGTTAACAAGTTTTGTTAATGATTCTTATTAAGCTTGTTAGCACTTATTTGTTCCACGTATACGATGGTAATAAATGTAACAATAAGCATCATATTAACACATTAATAATGCTTGTAAATGTGTTAACTTTGGAATTTAATAAGCCTTATTAGGCTTATTACACCAATAAATGTCTTACTAACACCGTATAAGAACTTTAATAATGCTTATTAATGTGTTAAGAAAGCTTGTTAAGGAATCTTATTATAAAGTGTTACCGAATTCTGAACCATTTGGAGACGTTTCACAGATTGTTTGTTAAGACAGATAAAACGCGAATTGCAGTAATCTAAGCGTGATGAAATAAAAGCATGTATTATCAGCTCAAGGTCAGATTTAGATACAATTGATTTTAATTTAGCCACATTCCTTAAATGATAATAACATTTTTTTACAAGCTTTCTCGACTGTTGATCAAAAGACATTGATTTGTCAAACCAGACACCGAGGTTCCTAACACTAGACTGAAAAGAGGAGCACAAAGAGGTGAGGTGTGTTTTGATTGTGGGAGTTTTAGCATCTGGAGCAAAAATCATAGTCTCTGTCATTTGCGAGTTAAGAAGTAGATGATTTTCAAGCAACCATGCTTTGATAGTAGCCAGACAATCAAACAGAGAGGATAGCATGTGATAATTGTTTTCAGTGAATGAGCAATAGAGCTGAATGTCATCGGCATAGAAATGGTAGGAAATGTGGTTAAATTTACTGATAAGTTTCCCTAGCGGAATCGTGTTTAACATAAGTAAAATAGGGCCCAGAACAGATCCTTGGGGAACACCGCTGGATAGCTTTTGTGTTTCAGAGGACAAAGTGTTCACTGTGACATTATAGGTTCTGTAACTGAGGTAGGAAACAAAACAGCTCAGGACAGACCCAGATAAGCCATAGTCACAACGGAGCTGACCAATCAGAATACTATGGTCCACGGTATCAAAAGCAAATTTTAGATAGAAGAGAATGATGACCGTGTACTGACCAGAATCAGCAGCCATAAGTACATCATTTGAAACTTTCAGAAGATTATGAGATATTAACATTCATTATAGCAACCCGAATACAAAAATACAGTATATTAGAAATCGTTTAAATGCAGATCAAACTGGATTTATTTAGGTCGTCGGGGAACTAATATTGTAAGAAGAGCTTTGAACTTGCAATCTTTATTGGCAATAGATCCTCAACCTTCTATGCTTCTTGGCTTAGATGCAGAGAAAGCGTTCAACCAGGTTAACTGGAAATTTTTGGAGCACAAATTAATTGAAATTCACTAAAGACTAAAGAATGGCAGCGTCCTTACAAAAAGGCTACTTCATGGTACATTTACCTCACCCATGACAATTGCATGCTCCGTTTTCATCATGTCCCTTAAAGACAACAAATGAGCCTCAAGGGAAATGAAAGGCACACCTGCACTCACCTTAAGAAGCGGTCGCACTTGTTTGCATTGTGAACTCGAACAACCCCAAAACTTACAGGCTGTAAATGGGATGCATGTATGATGTTTTTATGAAGTTAGTGCAGCTCAGGAACGGGTTACGCGCACATCAGCGTAAACAAAGATCCCCACTTATTGTAATTAAATCACCACAGTCTCTGAAAGCATAATTTATTAATTCTGCGAGTATTTCTTCAGCCTAAACAAATAAAGAAAAGAAACAGGTAAAAAGTAACTTTAATTGTGTTTCAGTGTGAGAAACAGAGGTGTGGCCTGAGGGCATGAGGAATCAATCAAATGCGTGAGTCTCATGGCCAGTGCATGAGGTTTGGCAGCGCTGCAGAATGCTGTAGAAGAAGCACTGAAGAGTCCAAATGGACAGCTGGATATCTTCCTCGGCTTCCTTCTTGGTCTTTCTCTGGAAACCAATCAGAATCATTTTCAAAACCTTTTGACCAAAGCAGGAAGGATATCAGAGAACAAACAGGAAACAGTCCAGTGCATTAAGAAGATCAATGAGAACCTGCCTACAGAGCAAAGCTTCAACCTGTTCCATTTTCTGAATGAACTGAATGATCACTACATAATAAGAAAGAGTGTCTAAATTCAGTACATCTCTCCACAGATCTGCCCCCTGCTAATCAGTCATATCTGGTCTCCAAGCCAACAGAAGAAGGTCTGGAAAAGTTTGTACTGGAGGGACAAACTAATTCAGAGGAAGCATTGTTGAGTCAGTTGCCTGTTATCCAAGTCTCTAAAATAGCTATGTATGTGGATTTGTAACAAATATTGCAAATAATGTCATTTTAAATTAGATCAATTAAACATGAATAAGTTTCTTTGTATCCTTCGTAGGCTGGGGCGCTGTAATCTCTCCATAAAAAGCTGTGAAGCTCTGTCCTCCGTCCTCAAATCTCCATCATGTCGTCTGAAAGAGTTGGACCTGGGTTATAACGACCTGCAGGATTCAGGAGTGAAGCTGTTGTCTGAGGGGCTGCAGAGTCCAGACTGTAAACTGGAGACTCTTAGGTAGGAAACAGAAAACTTCAGTTGTGTTTGTGAGTGTTGTTGGTGCTCATGTTCTCCATCACTAGAACTTCATTTCCTGCTTCTTGAGTCTGTGACATCTCTGTGTCTCCATGCTGTGAACTATTCTTTAATCAGCTCTCTAACACAGAGCTGGCAGTACTGTGTGAAGCACGTCGTCTCCAGATTCTTCATCCTTCACTTCCTGCTATGAAGAATGTGGAGTTCTCTTCCTGTTCAAAGGATTTAGCAGTTGGAAAATGATGTCCACACATGGAAAGAAGTTTAAACCTGGAAAAAGCATTTGTGTTTTGGTATAAACATGTGCTTAAAATGTGTGTGCTTTAGCACAATGTTAATTAATCTTTGGGTCAGAGCTTTATTTGAGCATGCATCTATATTTCATGCTCTATTTTGCACACTTCAGAAACCTTTTTTCTGGTTCTCAAAATAGCCCATAAACACACAAACATACTTTTTCCTATGAGTGCACACACACATAATCTACATACACAAACTCAAGTTACAGCCTCAAACTTTTGACATGAATACTTTGCTACTTTTTTTGGTGTGGCAGTCTATGGCACACCTTTGCACTAATAATGATGTCAGATCAGCATCTTGATGTGGCACACCTGTGAGGTGGGATGGATTATTTCAGCAAAGCAGAAGTGCTCACTATCACACATTTAGACAGATTTGTGAACAATGTTTGAGAGAAATGGTAATATAGTGTATCTGGAATGAATTTTAGATCTTTAAGTCCATCTCATGAAAAATGGGAGCAAAAACAAAAGTGTTGCGTTTATATTTTTGTTGAGTGTAGTTTTTGCTGCTCCATCACTGACATCACTGCAGGAAATACAGACTGTTGTTTTTTCAGTAGTTGGTTGATCTTCTCTTTTTAAACTGTCCCTACAAATGGTGAAACTTTTCTTTGTGGTGAGTCTCATGGTGACGACAAATGTTTTACTCTTTGAGGATTAAAGAAGCAGGTTTTGTTTGAAGTTTGAGTTTGGGAACTCCAAATTCAGGAAAACTCAGTTTTCGTTTTCAGAAAGAGAGATAACTTAAACCCGTGAAAGTGGGCGAAACCAAGCCCGTTTCAAGAAGCGGGTTAAAATGAACTCAGAATCAATCACTATGGTAACTGAGTCTGTGAACATAACCTGGTCTGGAGCAGGTTTCTTTCAGGAAACTTAGAGTTTCCTGCGGTCTCCGCCCCTTTTTAAAGTGAAGGATGTTGAAATAGGACTTCCTCAAGAACATTTTGAGAACATTCACATTAGATACTGCATGTTTCCACCACACAGAAACCAAAATTACACGTCCATTCATAGAGGATCATGTAGACGAGGAGGCTGATTAATTCAGGGGAATGTTATTTATGTGGGGAGAGGGTTTTGAGGACATGAGTCGACTGACTGCAGTTTCCCCTATTCATTTCTATTTGAGCGATATTATAAATAGTGAGTTTTTCCAGGGACTCGCCATTGATAATACAGAGTTTTCTTTTCCTCAGTTTAAACCCTTAACAATGGAAATCCTTAAATTTCAAACACCGGGAAGGCAGGTGAACTCATCAACCGCATGGCACTTGCAACAAATGTTAGCTTGGTTGTTATTGACGCTGCTTCCCTCTGCGGAGGCCTGAGTTTGAATCCCGATTACGGAAAGTGTTTTGTGCCAAAAAAAAAAGAAAAAAAAATTCAGCAAATATTTTTTAAGTCATGAGAATTAAAATGAAATAAATGCTTATTTTCACATACTCCAGGCAGCTACAGTGTTTCCTCTTAGCGTGCAGTGATATCCATGTGTGTGTATGTGGTGGTGGGTGGGGGTGGGGAGTTAATGAAAACGGTCATTCATGTGATTATGGAGATTACTGGTTAAATTATTAACAGATCAAATTCTGCCTGCATGATCAGTACGGGGGCTTGAGACTTAATGACGTGTATCGGGATTGGTCTGGATTATTGGACTACCATCACATGACATAGAATGAGACATGCATGCAATATTACTATGTGGTGGGTCTTGAATGAATAAATGAATTAATGAAATTTTTATTTATTTCAAGAAATCTGCTAATGATACATGAAATTACATATCACATAATAAATCACACAATGATCGATTAAAAGGGAGTGCAAGGAAGCGAACTTCTAAAATCCCACCCGGACTCAACCTTACCATTTGCTCTACATATTATCAACATCCAGTTCAGGACTTAATATAAAATATTTATTCCCTACAATTATGGATTCAGGTTATTCAAATTAAATCAAATCAAACTTTATTTGTATAGCACTTAAAAAAAATAATTTCACTCAAAGTGTTTTACATAAAAATAATAACATTTTAAAAACAAAAGATAATGCCCAAAAGCCCCACCCCCACCCCTCCAAACCCAAACACTAACACACATCGTCATATTGCCACACCATGAAAGAATAAATAAATGATTAAATAAATAAACACTAAAAAGATAGAAAGCATAAATCTAGAAATCTGGCTTTGTACTGCAGTGAGGAAACAATGTTTTCGGGACCTGTCCACACCAGTGACCCCCCAAACCAAGTTCACAGAGTACGCTACCACAGGACCCCCCAGATCCGAGCAAAGAGCCAGACCCGGGAGATCCCACTGCAGCGACCCCGTTCACTGAGAAAGGTCAATCATTTATGTGGAGGATCCCTCAGAGGAAGACACTGGAGTTAAAAATGTAAAAGGAGTAAAATAGATTAAAATGAATAAATAAATAAAGAAACAGATATAACTAAAAAGACAAGTAAAAACTAATAATAATAATAATAAATATATAAATATATATACATACATAAAAAATAGACAGACATAATTCGGTAAAAATAAATAAATATTGATTAAGTAAAAATAGAGGATAAAAGAAAATATCAAATCAACTAAAAGCCAGGTTAAAAAGGTAGGTCTTGAGCCTCCCTTTAAAAACGTGAACAGTCTCTGCGGCCCTCAGGCTCTCTGGGAGGCTGTTCCCATAGACTTAATATATAATTAGACGCAGCATCTCTGACGTCACCCATAGACTTCCACAGTCCCTGAAATGAAGCCTGAATATTCA
>NW_023416914.1:96865-139352 GCF_002922805.2 Oryzias melastigma | reverse complement strand
AAATAAGAGGGCCCAATACCGTAAAAACATTTATATACCAATAAAAGAATTTTAAAATCAATTCTGAATTTCACAGGGAGCCAATGCAGCGATTTTAAAATCTTATCCTTTTTATATCCTTTCTTTGGGAAGACCAGAGAGCTGGGAATTACAGTAATCTAGTCTACTTGAAATAAAAGCATGTATTTGCACCTCTGTGCTGGCAAGAGAGAGGAATGGGCAGACACTGGCAATATTTTTAAGATGATAAAATCCTGTTTTTGTTATGTTTTTAATTTGTGGAATAAAATTAAACTCAGAGTCGAAAATCACACGCAGGTTTCTCACGCATTGAGGAGTTTTATAGTTTTTTAGTTTAGATAAAACAAACTCTCTCTTGTCTTCAGAACCGATCACTAAAACCTCTGTTTTGTCCTGGTTGAGCTGTAAAAAGTTCTCTGCCATCCATGACTTAATGTCTAAAATACAATTTAAAAGAACGTTGACCGAACCATTGATCATCAGGATCATTAAGATCAGTGATGTAAAACATCCAAAGACAAGTCATTTATATTAATCAGTACCAAAAATCTAAATATACTCAGCCGATTATAATCAGGAAAGCATCATCCACATTAATCAATGGCAGAAGCCCAAACCCCAAAGCTCCAGCAACAATCAATGCAAATAGCCTTCCTAGATGATAACCATTACCAGGAAGAAAAGTCATTTACATTAGTTAAGGCGAAAAATTTAAAAATATTCTCATTTAAAAAAGACAATTTCTGCAGATTGTATTCATTGAAGAATGATTATAATAATACAAAAAGTAATGATAAGTAGAAAAGAGAAGAAAAAATCAAGAATATGTGCAGAATCAGTGATACATAACAGTTTAGGAACAAGTTTAAGGCCTAGTAATCGTTCTTCGTTGAATGAGAGACTGTGAAGTTATTATCATTTCAAGAAATTTGTGATCAAGTTGTCCGCAGTTCAACTGAGAATCGTGTCAAAGTTCACATGCAGCGATTTCTGGAGTTCACATTTCACATTTTGTTCCAATTAAAGGTTCAAACATGTGTCATCTCACAGTTCTCACAGTCGTTCATGGTTTTTATTTCCAGAGGTTTCGTCAGGTCCGGTGGTCCGAGTGGTTTTACAAAGATTCTGGAGTTCAGAATCCACGTTTTGTGGATGTTTTTCTTTCTGCGTAATATTCTTGCGTGCTTAGCCAGATCAGGGTGATATTTGGAAAGGTGATCATTAAGAAAGAAAGCAGAGTCCTTCAGGTGTTGTGTACGTTGTTTCATCAGAGCTATCATATGCTTTCGATTCACAAACCTGATCAGGATCACCGGTTTATCCTTCTCTGAGGAAGCGGATGACAGACCTCAACAGTATTTAGGTCCAAGGAAATGCGCAAGAAATACTCCAACTTGATTCTCTATGGTCGCGTTAACATCCATCACAGCTCAGTTAGCACCTATGCTAGCATTAGTAGCACCAGGAGGCACTCGGGCTTGTAGTTGAAGTCCCGTGAGAATCACATTATTCATCTGTACTTGTTGATCCATGTCATGCTGTGACGAAGAGGCAGAGACATGTGGATCCATGTGCAAACGAAAGGTTTTAATGAAGACACAGGACAAGGCAAGGCATGGTCAGAAAATAGGCTGAGGTCAAAACACAGGGGCCAGGCGGAAAGGCGAGGATTCAGGCAGGAGTCAAAACACAGGGAGACAGACACAGGAGAAAACGCTTGGTCTGTATGCAGGGCAAACAAGACTTCGCAGTGAGCTGTGGTGAGAAGCCAGACTAAATACTATGGCAGTGATGAGGTGATGGGAAACAGCTGATGAAGATTAATCCAGGTAAGGGCAGATGAATGTGTTCAAAACTCAGGTGAGCGCTCCCTCTGGTGGTTTGAGGGAGAAGCTGCAGGTTGAACCATGACACATGCATTCTTCTCTCCAGGTGATCTTGGCGATTATTTCGTTGTTCATTACATGCCTTTTCCTGTTAGAAATCTCCCACGAGTTGTGGCAGCAGTGACCTCAGTGGCCTCAAGCTCCATCGGAGTTGATATTTTAGCATCCAAGAGCAGCATCGGCATCAGTTTAGCTTGAATAACTGCTAGCGTGATTTTCAAGATTCAAGAGATTTTATTTGTCGTATGCACAGCTTTCACTGACAACGAAATTTTGTTCCAGTACAACCCGAACAAGATCAGACATACAACAAGAGGTACACAAATACAGTTCAAAGTTGACTGAGGTGCAGCAGTGAGCAGCGCACCTTTATAAGTGGGGGGTGTAGCTAGTTAACAATATTGGAGGGGGGGGGGATCATTTGGTGACAAAAAAAGTTGCATCTCAACACTGCGTACAATGTGTAGATACAAGAAAAAAACTACACCATTAACACAGAAGCACATATGCAGACACAACGCAGTACATGAGGATCAGTCGGTAGGAGGAAGTGGGGTGGGGGGGGTGCCTGTGGATCAGTCCAAGAGTGCAGCTACGTGGCGCACCTCCCAGACAATGCACAGGAGGGGGTGAGTAGAGGGATGGCCGAGGTCAAGGAGAGATGAGCAGCACGTATCATCCTTTCCACACAGCTGCTGTTTAAACTCTGTAGAAGTGGGTATGTTTTGAGAAACCAAGGACGGCGTCCTCAGCCTCTGAAGGGGGGGTCCGATTAGATAACATTCTTTCAGGCACCAGCAGTTGTTTGTTCTGCTAGTTGAGTCCTTGACTGGTCTTGCGTTTTTGAGGCAGATTTTGATCCAAAATGTGGGCAATTTAGACCAGTCCACCCTCACTTCGGGCAGAAACTCGCTCCAAGTTGGCATTCATCTTTGGCACAAGTTCCAGAATCGCGAGCACCCTGCTCAGGTGGGCAAGACACGCACAGTGCTTTTGATCCGCTTGTGAAAGTTTCTCATTTTGAGTCTCTACTCCCCGAAGGATCTTTCCACAGAGCTCCGACAGATCGCCTCTCTCCGTCTTCTGCTCCCAGACTGCCCGATAAATCAGAAATCCTCCGGTCCCCATTAGGAGGAATCCAATTATCAGAAATCCGAATAGGTACACATCCTCAACATCTTCCACAGATTTTGAGCTCAGTCATTTTGAGCTCGGCTTCAAAACTTTTCTTCTGTGTCATGTTCAACTCTCCTCGTTACAGTAGCTGTTTTGCAGTAGCTTGGTGATTAAAGTCGCTTTAAAAGCAACTTCTAAAGACTTTAAAAGCGAGAGTAAACAAGGAGAGTTGAAGACACACATCTACTGCTCGTGACCCGGAACCGGGTAAAAAACTGAGAAGGTCCAAACAACTACGCAAAGAATCACAAAAGGGGACGCAATGTTTTCAATCAACCACAGGAGGAGCCCCCCTCTGTGGTCCAGAGAGGGCTCTGCTGTGCAGAGATAACCTCAGCAGGGGAGCAACTCCTTCTAATACACGAGTCTTGAGTTGTCTGACTTCTGTGACAAACCAGAAGAATCACGTGACAGAAAAAAAATCTGTGAATACGTGAAACCTCAAATAAAGAAACCCAAATAAGTGGAGGAACACTGTATAGTGTATCTAGATGATAACAATCATTCTTTCAAAGTCAAACTGGACGGTAGTTTTCTAGGTTTCTATGATCTTTATTTGGTTTCATGAGCGCCTCTTTAAACACTTGGAACAGCAGGTCTCTCAGTGATTCCCAAAAGTCTCTCTAAACATTGAACTAGCTGATGATTGGAATGATTTAGTGAGGACCAGCAGAAATAGTTCAACCACAGCAGGAAGTGTTGACAGAAATGGAAAGAAACTAAAGCAGCTCCAGAATTGAAGATTCTTTTCTTGGTTTTTCCATCTCTTCATGGTCTCAGTCCTTCCTATCTTTCAGATCTTCTTTTACCTCACAGACCCCCCAGAACTCTCAGGTCCTCAGGTGCTGCTTTACCAACAATTATTTACACTCATTTTCAAACTCTCACATGTTTTTTTAAGGTTTTTCAATATTAAAATGAACCTTTTTGTATTTGAAATGTATTATATACGTTTGAATCATTAACATTTTATTTCTTTGTATGTTTTTATTTTTATTAATATGTTTTTATTAGGGCTGTCAGATTTGTCGCGTTAAAAACGCGTTTATCTGACATGTGCTTGACGGCAGACAATTTTTTTGACGCATTAATCGCAAATTTTCTCATACGTCCCTTTCCTTACCGCGCGCGGGCGTCTCACCGGCTGCTCTCACTAGATCAAGGGCGGGTCTCCAACCACCGAGCTGCTAGCTAAAACCGGCCCGACGCTAGGACCTGGAGAGCTCCTGCACTCTAACCCGGCCCTGGTTCACGTCCAATACCACGTTTGGTGGTACTGGCTCGCGTCCGGCGCCGCGTCCCGAGAGCTGCGGAGCCCCGACGTTCTGAACAGCAAGGGCACAGGGGGATGTTTTAAATGTTCTGGAGGTTTAAGCGTGATCCAACCCCAGCATAGCGGTCTGTCTGCCGGCATATTCATGGCGTGAGCTCCGCTGGACACGTCGCTGCATCGAGCTGCAGCCAGAGAACGCGGTGGCAGTAACAGACTGTCAAACTATCCACACAAAAAATGAACATGAAAGTGTTATGGAAATTTTATTTTGATGTTTTTTATTTTATTTTACTGAACGTTGATTGAAGTTTTGAATTTAAAATGCCCTTCACTTGCACTTGGGCTTTTGTTAGGCATTTTATGTTACAGCCTTTTATTGTTAAGAAAGTTTATCTCCATATATCGTTACAAAATAAAGTATTTCTGATGTAAACTATACATTTTGCCATTATTGTTTTCATAATTAATTTAGAACTTTAAATTGTTAAACTGTTAAATTCCACATTTTTTTCTTAAAAAAAAGGCCACATATTAATATGCAATTAATCGCGAGTTAACTTGGGAAATGCGATTAATCGCGATTAAAAAATGTAATCGCCTGACAGCTCTAGTTTTTATTTGAGTCTGTTTTCTGATCTTTTATCTTTTATGTTTGTCACATTTTATTTCATTTCTATGTATTTATTTCTATCTCCACTGTTTCTTTACTCTGTTCTGATGTTAATGTAAAATAAATGACAGTTTGATTTCAGTTCATGACATTCTATCATTGTTTCTCTTTTTTATAATTTTTTTAATTTATTATTTAATGTTTGTGTTTGAATTTTATTGAACTTTGTGTTGTAGATGTTTAGATCAAAGTTTTAAATAAAGTTTGATTGATGGATTGATGAGTTAATCAGCAAAATAGATAAATAGAGAAGTTTTAAAAATATATGATCTAACAAATCAAGTTTTCATCAGTAAAGTCATCTTAGTTTTGTAAAATGTGCCTAAAGGTTTATTTGATGAGATCTCAAACATTGTTCCTGCTAAGAAGCTTCATCAAGGTTTCAGATTTAGACTGTTTGACCTGCAGAAATCCTGTAGTTCAGAGGAAGCTCTGCTGAGGCTGCTGACAGTTATCAAAGCCTCTAAAAAAGCTTTGGAGGAGGATTTATCAACCATTACAAACACGTTAATATGGATTCTAAAATGGATACAATAATAATTATTTCATTTTTCATCTTTTTTAGGCTGGAGAGCTGTAAACTCTCCACAAGAAGCTGTGAAGTTCTGTCCTCCGTCCTCAAATCTCCATCATGTCTGAAAGAATTGGACCTGAGTTGGAACAACCTGCAGGATTCAGGAGTGAAGCTGTTGTCTGAGGGGCTGCAGAGTCCAGACTGTAAACTGGAGACTCTTACGTAAGGAAACAGAAAACTTCAGTTGTGTTTGTGAGTGTTGTTGGTGCTCATGTTCTCCATCACTAGAACTTCATTTCCTGCTTCTTGAGTCTGTGACATCTCTGTGTCTCCATGCTGTGAACTATTCTTTAATCAGCTCTCTAACACAGAGCTGGCAGTACTGTGTGAAGCACGTCGTCTCCAGATTCTTCATCCTCCACTTCCTGCTATGAAGAATGTGGAGTTCTCTTCCTGTTCAAAGGATTTAGCAGTTGGAAAATGATGTCCACACATGGAAAGAAGTGACAGGAAGAGAACTCCATCAATGTGGAGCTTTCAGTCAAGTTGCTGTTTGTTCTTCACATTCTAATTCATCTTTTCTGAATTCATTTCCTGCTTTAACACAAGATCATAGAAAACCCATTCAAACTAAAACTACAGAAACGTCTAGAAAAGCTCAGAGATCTCAGTGCTGACACACTATTTCTACAATTCACTGAATGACTTTCATTGCTTTAAATCATTGTTTTATTTGGGTTTAAAAGTTGGTCTTCTCTAGTATAGTGTTTTTCTGCAGGGCTTCAGGTTCACTTGTTTTATACACAAAGCAGGTTTTTTCTTTTTAAAGAAAAGTTTGTAGTTTGTTTTAGCTTAAACAGATTTTCTATTTCATATTTTACTGCAAAATTGGATCTTAATTAAAAAAGCAAAAATGTTCATTCAGTTTTGCAAAAAAAAAAATATTCTCCAAATATTTTTGGCAGTAAATAAATGAATCTTTCAAGCTTCTTCAATGTTTTGAATCACGGATCCTCAAACTTTTTCTTGTGAGGGCCACATAACTGTTTCTTCTCTCATGGGGGGCCGGAGTATGAAAAGTGTAACAATTACAGGGTGTGTCCAAACCTAACAATTATGTTTTTCCAGAGAGCCATACACAATCACATTTTAACAATCTCGTAATCTTCACAGAGAAAATAAAACTAAAACATTCAAAAAATTAAACCAGTGAATCAGGAATCCTCTCCTGTCATGGTTCTTTGGAGATGTTGGAGACCTGCAGCTCCTCACACAGGACTCTTCTTAGTGATCTGGATCTTTTGACTCTTTAGGTCGTTGTGTTGTTTATTTAACTTATCAATAGTTATATCAACTTATGAGCAAAATTAAAAACTAATTAAAAAAACGTCTTTATATTTATAAATGTAAAATGTTTTGAAGATTTGATTTCCCTCCCAGGTAAAAATGTATATAAAATAAACATTCAAAGTGAATCAATACAAAACACAACAACCACAACCTAAAACACTAATATAATGTGCAAATTAAAATAAATAAAATGAAGAAAATGTCTAATCATGGTAAAGGTTTGAATTTATCAAATATCTCATCTTTGTGAAGCTGATCTGGTTTTCTTTCGTCAGTAATGATCAGTTCTGAGGAAAGTTCTTCTCAGGTTCTGCACAGGTTGGTTTTAAAGTTGGTTCTGTTTGAGATTCTTTTCATGCAGATTCTAAATCCTGTCTTCCTATTACCAATAACAGTGAAATGTTTCTTAATGTTTGTTCTTTTTTCACAGTCACTCATTTTGTCAGTTTTTGTGTTGTTGTTGTCATTGTTACACCTGCTGTGTTCTGTCTCTCCCTCATGTGAACAAACAGTAATGTAGCGTGAAAGGGGTGAATATGAAGTATTCAATCCCAAAGTTGGTTGAACAATATAAACTTTATTAAACGGAAATTTAATAAAATTATCCTTGGGGCACCACCTTCGTAATGAAGGAAAATATTACTCATCAATGATTAGCCGCTACTTCTAATCAATAAAGTAATCAATTCATCAGTCTCTCAATTTTAGCGTGAGTGTCTTTACCCTGTGAAGGGACTTTGCCACAAAGAAGAAAATAATGATATCAAACAACGATGTCCTTTTTAATATTTATTGAATGACATGAGGTTAAACAAGCAGAAATACTGGACGTAAAAGCATGGAAAGCAATCAACATATCTGGAACACAGAATATACCTTTAACTACTAACTAGAAATAAGTAAATGAGAAGAAAAGACACACAATATTGAGGTGGAAAAAGCTAAATGTGTGGATGCATTAAGTGTGTGTCGTGCATAAAAAGGGTGGTGTTACTGATCTGAGAATAAGCTATTCTTAAAAAGGAGGAATTCAAAACGGGGCAAAGATGTTACTCTTGAAAAAATACTTAATCTTTGTTCTAACCACCAGCAGTTGACTGTATGAGCGAAGTTCGACTTCTCACCAGCGGTCTGGAGATCTGGATCTGTTCTGCCAGGAAGGGTGGTTGATCCCGTTCCGAGCTGGATGGTTCAGGCGGGCCGTGGAGGCCAGGTGTAGAGGGAAAGGGAACCTGCGGTTCTGCTGGTTCTGCTCCGTTCAGTCACTTAGCTTCTGGGGTGGTCGAACGATTTCTCTATTCCGTTTTGTGACCAAAAGTATAAGTCGCAAAGCTGGCCGGACAATGAACCCCCTTTAATGCCTGGTGCTTCCGTACTTCTGGGTTCGAGTGAACGCTGGCGCGTTTTGGGTGCCGCTGCTCCCTGGACTCAATTGTGATTATTTTCCAAGTTCCTGTGCTACTGTGGACTAAGTTATTGCTGCCAACATGCATTATTTCCACGGCTATAGCCTTTTCGAAACTAGCCACAGTCTGTCACCCGGTCAATTAACCTTAAAGTTTAGCAAAGCTCCTATGCCGTGTGTGTGAGCTAGCGTACCTGCTGCATTCTCAATCAATCAATCAATCAATCAATCAAATCCTTTGTTACTCCCACAATGGGGAAATTCTCTCAGTGGTGGGCAGCAGCCGCTGATGGTGCTCTATCGCCCCCTCCAACGACTTCTACAATGTGGATAAACTGTGTTTGGATTCTCCTCGCCTGGATCATCCTGTCTTTTGTAAAGCATCCACTGACAGCTCTGCTCCAGTACTCAGCCGCTGACTTTGCTAGGCTTTGCTCTTCTCCACTCAACTCACCGCCGCCAGCGCTGCTCCAGCACCCGGACATTGTACACCAGCCCCGTCGGAGATACATTCACCGTGGCTCTCGTCGGATCTTCCACGATGACAACTCCAACCCCATCAAGGCATTTTGGTCTTCCGCTCGTCGCCCAAAGAGAAACTCTGGTCGTCACGCCGATCCCAACAACTTGACTCATCTACCTCGGGCGGCTACTGCCAAGCTCTCCAGCACCACAGCCAACTTTGGTCTTCTAAACATCCTCTCTCTCACGAGCAAGGGGCATCTCGTCCAAGATCTTCTCCTCGACCACAAGCTGGATTTTATGTGCCTTACAGAGACTTGGCAGCAGCCAAATGACTTCAACTCGCTGAGGAGGAGGTCTCGCGATGATCTATCGCGAGAGTTGGAAGATTACTCCAGTGACTGTCCCCGCCTACGAGACTTTTGAGGCAACTGTCTGCCAGCTCTCTGGCCCTGCTCCAACTATTATTGTTGCTCTCTACCGCCCCCCAAAGTCAAATGCAAATTTTATCACTGACTTTTCTGCTTTACTTACTCATATTTCCACTCTCTCACCTAATATAATAATTCTAGGGTATTTTAATATTTAAATGGACAAAATTAATAACTCCCTCACCAAAGAACTTGTTTCCTGTCTGGAAAGCTTTAGTTTAACTCAACATATTAATTTTCCCACCCATATCAAGAATCATGTATTAGATCTTGTTTGCTGCTCAGGTATCACACCTGTGAACTGTAAACCAGACCCCCTCCCTTTCTCTGATCATATGCTATTATCTTTCCACGTCAATCTCAAAATTTCCAGATCCAAGCTTCCACGGACCATATCCTTCCGTAAAACTCAGGACATTAACCTGGACCATCTATCCTCCCTCATCAGTAACTTTCCCAGCACTGACGGTCTCTCCACTCCTGTTGAACTGGCTTCCCATTACAACTGCAACCTCCATAATCTTCTTGATACTATTGCTCCAGTTAAATCCAGGTCTATTTCATTCAATGTTTCTGCACCCTGGTTTACCCCCAACCTCAGACAGCTTAAAGCAAAAGGACGACAATTAGAAAGACTCTCCAAGAAAACTGGTCTCACTATTCATAAGGACATGTACAATAGCCATATTCACCACTATCAAGATTTCATATCCAAAACCAAAGCAGAATATTTCTCTCGCTTAATAAATTCATCAGAAAGCAACTCAAGAGCCCCATTTTCCATTCTCTCACGTACAACAACCTGCCCGAATTCACTCCCTCCCCACTTATACTCCTCTGATTTCTGTAACACCCTGGCATCATTTTTTTCCTCAAAAGTTCACCATATTCACCATCAGCTTAAACTTATTTCTGCCTCAAGCACAATGTCACCAGTTATTTTCTCCCCACATCAGCCACTCTCAGAATTTACTCTGCCTTCAGTAGAGCAAATCAATGAACTCATTAAAAAATCCAAAACCAACTCCTGTCAGCTCGACCCAGTTCCAACTGCCCTGGTCAAGGCTGCTCTTCCCTCCTTATCTCCTCTCATTATAAATATCATCTACGCCTCCCTCAAAACTGGAACCGTTCCTCTTGCATCCTCAAAAAAACCAGGATCAGATCCCACCAATCTCAATAATATCCGCCCAATCTCAAATGTTGCATTCATTTAAAAAATCTTTGAAAAAGCTGTCGCCTCACAACTCCATAACCACCTCTCTTCCAATAATCCATCAATCCATCCATCCACCTTCCTCCTCTTCATCCGGGACCGGGTCGCGGGGGCAGCAGTCTAAGCAAAGATGCCCAGACTTCCCTCTCCCCGGGCCACTTCCTCCAGCTCTTCTGGGGGGACCCCGAGGTGTTCCATGGCAAGCTGAGAAACATAGTCTCTCCAGCGTGTCCTGGGTCTTCCCCGGGGCCTCCGCCCAGTGGGACATGCCCGGAACACCTCACCAGGGAGGCCTCCAGGAGGCATCCGGATCAGATGCCCAAGCCACCTCAACTGGCTCCTCTCGATGCCGAGGAGAAGCGGCTCTACTCCGAGCTCTCTCCGGGTGACTGAGCTTCTCACCCTATCTCTAAGGGAGCGCCCAGCCACCCTGTGGAGAAAACTCATTTCAGCCGCTTGTAGTCGGGATCTCGTTCTTTCGGTCACGACCCAGAGCTCATGACCATAGGTGAGGACTGGAACGAAGATCGACCGGTAAATCGAGAGCTTTGCTTTATAGCTCAGCTTTCTTTTCACCACAAGGGACCGGTAAAGCGACCGCATAATAGCAGATGCAGCTCCAATCTGCCTGTCGATCTCACGGTCCGATCTTCCATCACTCGTGAACAAGACCCCAAGATATTTAAACTCCTCCACCTGAGGCAAAAGCACTCCACCCACCGAGAGAGGGCAAACTACCTTTCTCCGGACGAGGACCATGGCGTCAGATTTAGCGGTGCTGACCCTCATCCCAGTCGCTTCACACTCAGCTGCAAACCCCTCCAATGCGTCCTGAGGGTCCCGGTTCGATGGAGCCAACAACACAACATCATCTGCAAAGAGCAGAGATGAAATCCTGTGGTCCCCTAACCAGATCCCCTCCGGCCCCTGACTGCGCTTAGAAATTCTGTCCATGAAGACTATGAACAGAACCGGTGATAAAGGGCAGCCCTGCCGGAGTCCAACATGCACCGGAAACAGGTCTGACTTACTGCCGGCCATGCGAACCAAGCTCCTGCTCCGGTTGTACAGAGACCGGACAGCCCTGAGTAAGGCTCCCCGGACCCCATACTCCCAGAGCACCCTCCACAGGACACCACGGGGAACGCGGTCGAACGCCTTCTCCAAATCCACAAAACACATATGGACTGGATGAGCGAACTCCCACGAACCCTCCAGCACTCTGAAGAGGGTTTAGAGCTGGTCCACTGTTCCACGACCAGGACGAAAACCGCACTGTTGTTCTTGAATCCGAGGTTCGACTATCAGACCGACACTCCTCTCCAGTACCCTGGCATAGACTTTAACAGGAGGCTGAGGAGTGTGATTGTGATTCCTCGGTAGTTGGAACACACCCTCAGGTCCCCCTTCTTTAAAAGGGGAACCACCACCCCTGTCTGTCAGTCCAGTGGTACGGTTCCTGTCTGCCACACAATGCTGCAGAGACGTGTCAGCCAAGACACTCCCACAGCATCCAGAGACTTGAGGTACTCAGGGCGAACCTCATCCACCCCTGGAGCCTTGCCACCGAGGAGCTCTTTGACTACCTCGGTGACCTCAGCTTGGGTGATGGACAGTTCCACCCCAGTGTCCTCAGCCTCTGCTTCCTCAACGGAAGGCGTGTCAGCAGGGTTGAGGAGATCCTCAAAGTATTCCTTCCACCGCCCGACAATGTCCCCAGTTGAGGTCAGCAGATCCCCACCTGCACTGAAAACGGTGCCTGCAGAAAACTGCTTTCCCCTCCTGAGGCGCCGGATGGTTTGCCAGAATCTCTTTGAGGCCAACCGATAGTCCTTTTCCATGGCCTCACCAAACTCCGCCCAGGACCGAGTTTTTGCCTCCAACACAGCTCGGGCCGCAGCTCGCTTAAACTGCCGGTACCTGTCAGCTGCCTCTGGAGTCCCACAAGCCAGCCAGGCCTGATAGGACTCCTTCTTCAGCTTGACGGCAACCCTTACTTCCGGTGTCCACCACCGGGTTCGGGGGTTGCCACCACGACAGGCACCAGAGACCTTGCGACCGCAGCTCCGGAAAGCAGCAGAGACAATAGAGGTGGAGAACATGGTCCACTCGGACTCTATGTCACCAACCTCCCTCGGTACCTGCTTGAAGTTTTCCCGGATGTGGGAGTTAAAGACCTCCCTGACGGAGGGCTCAGCCAGACGTTCCCAGCAGACCCTCACAGTACGTTTAGGTCTGCCGAGTCTTTCAGGCCTCCTCCCCTGCCAGCGAATCCAACTCACCACCAGGTAGTGATCAGTGGACAGCTCAGCCCCTCTCTTTACCCGAGTGTCCAAAACACACGGCCGGAGATCGCCTGAAACGACTACAAAGTCGATCATCGATCTCCTACCTAGGGTGTCCTGATACCAGGTGTACTGATGGACACCTTTGTGTTCGAACATGGTGTTCGTTATGGACAAACTATGACGTGCACGGAAGTCCAACAACAAAACATCACTCGGGTTCAGGTCAGGGAGGCCATTCCTACCGATCACGCCCCTCCAGGTGCCACTGTCATTGCCCACGTGGGCATTGAAGTCCCCCAGGAGGACAACGGAGTCCCCTGTGGGGGCACTTTCCAGTACCCCTTCAAGAGACACCAAGAAGGCCGGGTACTCTGTACTGCTATTTGGCCCGTAAGCCGAAACTACAGTCAGAGACCTGTCCCCCACCTGAAGGCGAAGGGACACGACCCTCTCGTCCACCGGTACGATCTCCAACACCTGGCAGCTGAGCTGGGGGCTCACCAGTAAGCCCACCCCAGCCCGTCGCCTCTCACCATGGGCAACTCCCGAGTGGTAGAGAGTCCAGCCTCTCTCAAGGGACTCGAGTTTCAGAGCCTAGGCTGTGCGTCGAGATGAGCCCAACTATATCTAGTCGGTATCTCTCAACCTCTCGCACCAGCTCAGGCTCCTTCCCTCCCAGAGAGGTGACATTCCATTTACCAAAAGCCAAATTCCATGCCCGGGGTTTGGGGCGCCGAGGCACTCGCCTTAGACTGCCACCCAAACCACAATGCACCGGCCCCTTCAGAGCTCCACTGCAGGTGGTGGGCCCACTGGGGAGTGATCCCACGTTGCTCCTTCGGGTTGGACCCGACCGGTGCCCGTGGGGGGAGCCCCGGCCACCAGGCGCTCGCCTCCGAGCCCCAATCCCAGGCCTGGCCCCAGGGTGGGGCCCCAGTGACGCCAATCCGGGCGACGTAGCGGTATCTCTGGTGTTGTCACTCATAAAGGGGATTTTGAACCGCTCTTTGTCTGGCTCGTCACTCAGGACCTGTCTGCCATGGGAGACCCTACCAGGGGCAAAAGCCCCCGACAGCATAGCTCCTGAGATCACTCAAGCACTCAAACCCCTCCACAACGTTAAGGTGGCGATTCCACTTTTTCATTTCAATCTGTGTTGCCTTTATGTGTCACTGATTTGTTGATTAGAAAAGCACTCCTTCATTTTCTCCGTCAAACTGATTCATATTTTAGGATTCAGTTACATTTTACTGAAAACCTGTGGGTGGCAGCATTACACATATCAGTGTACAGCCTGCCGGAACTTATTAGAAGAAGAAGAATACTAAATTACATTTATCTATCTTTAAGATTATGATTTAATATGATTGATAGTATGTGTGCATTCTGTGAAAAATAAATAGAAACCACACAGCACTTAATTTATTTTATTTTTGTCCCCAAATACAAATATTTTGGGAAGAACTACTTAATATGCTGCGAGGTTTTCCCACAACTGCCAACATTTTCATCAAACCCCATCATATTTGACATCATATTAGAAAATAAATTAAAAGAAATCTGCTTAAATATAATCATTTGTCGTGCTAAATTTAACATACACAAATATGAATTTATAAAGAGTAAGAGTAAAAAAGTGCTTGAATTAAAATCTACTCAAGTACTGAGTAATTAATGAGTAACATCCCATTTCTGTCATAAAAGAACAACAAAAAAAAAACAATGCTATAATCCAACTTTTAATAAATCTGGGGAAAAAACATACATATATTTTTTTGCTAAATAAAACATTAGGCAACATTTGCTTCAACAAGTTTACAATAAATTGTGAGTTTTTTTTTTCTTTTTTCGGAAAACAATGTCCTTTTGCCAAGATATTGTTCATTATTTTCCTTTGTTTTTTGTCGCAAAAATTAGAAACCTTTCAAACAATACAGTTTTCCTTGAACTTAAACATATTTCTTTAGATCAAACACAAGATTATCTATGTGTAATGCTAAATTTAAATTAGTGGAAGAGTGTACAGCATAAAAAACTGAATGAGAATTGCTGCAAGAGATAATTTTTATCTAAAACCTAAAAAAAAAGAATAAAAAAAAATCCCTCTTTAAAGTGACTGTTCAGCTTCAAAAGTATCTGGCTCTCAAGGTTTCTTCAAGAAATCACAGATGAATATAGGAAAGAAAAAATATATTAGAACAACTTTTCTAATTAAACATGAGATTAAAAAAGTACTTTCTACTGGGGGAGTATCTCTGCTTTTGTCAATTCTATACCAATCTTCTGTCAAATTTATCATTCATTCATCTTCCTGTCCGCTTCGTCCCTTACGGGTTCGCGGGGGTGCCGGAGCCTTACCCGGCCTCAATCACACACACATACATACACTCACACCTAGGGGCAATTTAATAATAATAATAATAATGGATTAGATTTATCTGCGCTTTTCAGGACACTCAAAGCGCTTACATTGTGCATCCATTATTCATTCACACCTCATTCATACTTGGTGATGGTAAGCTACTACTGTAGCCACAGCTGCCCTGGGGCAGCAATTAACCTATGAGGCATGTTTTTGGACAGTGGGAGGAAGCCGGAGTCCCCGGTGAAAACCCACGCATGCACGGGGAGAACATGCAAACTCCACACAGAAAGGTCTCAAATCCCCCAGCCGGGATTTGAACCGGGGCCTTCTCGCTGTGAGGCAAGAGCGCTAACCACTGCCCCACCGTGCAGCCCGTCAAAATTATCTACTTTACTAAAAGATATATTTTGCTCTTGGAAATGTTTTCTGGAAAAAAAAGCTATACAAGTCAAATGTAAATTACAGAGTAATTTAGTTCTGAACAATACAGCATAAATACTTAATATTATTATAAAAAGTAATATTATTTGGTAAAAGCAATGAATCAAGTTTGTATATTACATTAACAAATAGTAAAATACATATCAACACATACTTGACTTTGCTCAGTAAACATTTTGTTTCCCCTTTTTGTAATACATGTAGACTATATTTGGGTTATAATGAGATAATATTAATGAATTACACAAAAGAAAATTATAACACTTGAAGATTGAAAAATAAAAAAGTTAACTATGCTGTAAAATGCTAAAAGATGTATTCCTAATAAACCATCATGAATTTATTTTTGCACAAACAACATTAATTTGAATCTAAGCTAAGCTACATGCAGACATCACTGTTTATGTTTATCCAAAAACAGAAATTTTGTGGTAATTTACTTCTTATGTTTTAAGATTCATGTGATAAATGATCCAGTTGTTTATCCTTTAGCAGTGCTTACATCATTTTTTTACTCTTACTACTCACGTGTGCAATGTGCCTTCTAAAGTCTCCAGAAAATAAAACAAACTCCACCTTGTAGGAGGCGCTGTGTTAAAAATGCCTGGGTCCTGAGAATGCGGTCCTGACAATGCAGTCCTGACAACGTTGTTGGGTCTCCGGGCCTGCTGGTACACCCTTCTCAATTTGGATTCTTCAAATATCTGGACATAAACTATCAGGCCAAGTCTAGAACAGTTAGTAGAATCAGATTATGATCCTTTGATGACAAAGATAAACGGCTCCATAGAGAAGAGGATGACACTACCAACATTAATCATGGGAAGAATAAATATATTAAAGATCAGCAGATTTCCAAAATTAAGGATTCAAGGATGGATTTCAGGTGGTGGGGGGATGGGCTGTTAAAATAGGACTGTAAATAAGATAGAGCATTATTTTAAACACTGTTGAAAACATTTGCAATTATTGTAAATGATGAAATAAGTGGAATGTATAATCTGTTTTCATTTTTTCAATTGAAAATTCAATGAAAAAAATGTGGCAAAAAAAAAACAACAACTCGTCACTCTTTGGGGAATGTATTGAATTTAATTTGACGTTGCAGTTTTGCTTGTTCAGCGTCACCATGATGTGATCTCTGAATGTAACCTAAACCATTTCTAAAGTCATGTGACTTGTTTCAGCACAGGAAATTCTCCTGCTTTGATCAACTGGTGAGACACGCATGTGTTTTTCTGGTGCACACAACTTACTTTCTAGTGAACAGATACTTTCGCCAGAAACCACTTCTTTTTACAGCAGACCGGACCAGAAACAGAATAGCAAAAATAACCTTTGATCAACTTTTTATCTGTAGATTTGTTTCTGTTTGGATTTTTTCTCAGATGGAAAAATGCCTAAAATATAAATGTGCAAATCAAAGAAAATTGAAACTAAATTAAACTTGCAAACATTAGTGAACATTAGAATTTGGAGTTAACCTCCTTTCTCTCCTGAATTTCGTCATGGTTTGGTCGTCACCAGACCGTCAATATCAGGATTCAAATCCTGTGTAACAACCATAGACTGTAAAAATAATGGACTGAGCGAGCAATGAGGTCCCCCATTGGAAATGCATTACCTCCTCTCCCCCCGAAAGTAGGCCGTCGCTTTCACCGTCACTTCCTGAAACGGATATCGCCATTTGCAACCCATCTTCAGCGATTGGTCTGAGTCATAGCTGAGTCATGGAATCTACAGGAAGCACTGTCGCCTATCTGGAGTGAGTTTATTGCAACCGTCCGCCTTTTCCACGCCTCGACCACGAGACCGCGGGAATTAAACAGCTTCTACTTTAATCACGGCGGCTCGGGAAAATTGCTGCAACACACTCTCAGTAAAATGCGTACATATGCCACGACTTTGCACTCTGAAATACCGTGTATAATATACGCCAAACAAGCTTTTTGCGTGTGTTGCAGCCTGGAAATATTAAGTTAATTTATTTTAATTTGATATTGTCCAGGAGAAATGTTTTAGCAATAATCATATTTTCTCTGTCTTAGTTATGAGAATAATTTATTAGAGTAGTTATTTGCTCTTTTATTTTGAAACTACCTGCTAGTTGCAGCATATTTCCTTTTTGTTGGAGTGTGCGGATGTGCAGAAGAAGAGCTGCGTCTATGGTTTGGTATGTGATCACATTCTGTCGCTCCGGCTGTCTCAGAAAACGTAGCAAAAGAGAAAAAAGCGCTCAGTTCGGGGCAAATAAAGTTGCAAGAACGAAGACGGAGTCCTGTCCATTTTCAAGGGTGCAACATAAATTTGGTGTTTCCGTCCGGTTGGAGTGCTTTTGCAACAAAGTCCATTGAAAGAGACACGTGAGTGACCGCCATGAGAATGCTAGCTGGATTAGCTTAGCTTGCTAAAGTGCTCAACGTTGTTCGGCAACCACGCAGACGGCAACGATAAAGGTTCTGCACTAAAGCTACAAATGTAAAGATGGCATCTGCATGGGACAGTGTTTATGAGGAAATAGACGACAAGCTATTGACGTTACCTCTGCCGGAATTAAATGAAGCCTGTGAATCACTTGGCGTTCCTGTCAGAGAGAGTGATAAAGACTTACCTCGTAGGCTGAGGAGACAAATCCTGCAGTTCCTAGAAAGTGAAGAAGTAACATCACTCGAGGATGAGGGGATGTCTTTGCTACTTGCATTTAATGACAAGATTGACGAGTTAAAAAAAAAAGATGATAACACGGAGCTTCGTTCAAAGAAAATGGCACCTCAGCATCCCCTGTGGCAGAAAATGGTACCGCATCCAAAAACGCAGTTGGCGAAAATGAAACTGTTTCAGGGTCAAAAAGAAGTGAAACGGGTAACACTGCTGAAAAGAACCCTACATTTATCCACCAATTTTACAGGAAGGATCTAAAAATTATTGGACAGATTGGAGAACCAAATCAAAAGGATAAATTAGGATATGCCAGTCTTGGAAGACAAATTCAAAAAGCTCTGAAAAAAGGATATAATGAAGGAGAAGTTGTTGAGGCTATCATTCAAGCCATTGTCCCAGGGACAAAACTGAAAAGTTACCTAGAAAGCAGAGTTGATTTGACACTTCAAGCTCTCAGACAAATACTAAGGACACATTGCATTGAAAAGGATGCCACAGAACTTTACCACTCACTCACACGTGCCGTGCAAGAATCCAAAGAAACCCCAATTCAGTTTTTGGTCCGAGCCATGGACTTAAGACAACAAGTTCTTTTTGCCGCAGAAAGAGCTGAGTCTGGATTGAAATACAGTTCAGAATTAATCCAAAATCTGTTCCTCCAAACAATCCTTACTGGTCTTCAAGATGACATCATCTGAGCTGATCTAAAACCATATCTGCAAAACCCACTGGTAAAAGATGAGGTGCTTCTGGAAAGAATGACAGCTGCATACAGCCTGGAAATGGAAAGAAAGAATACGTTTTCAACTACACTTAAACCAAGAATGGCTAAAGTTGCAACTGTTGGTGAGGAGAAAAGTCATCTTGATGAAGACAGATGTCCACAAGAGACAAAGAAAAAGAACAAGCAGGTTGAAACAATGAAACGTGACACACTGATGGAGAAGGTTGATCAAAGCAACAAAGCTATATGTGAAGCCATCCAGAATCTTTCCACTCAAATTGCAAGTTTAAATCAATGTCCAAGACCACAAAAAGTACAAATGAATGAGCAACGAAGCTGGAAACCTCATCCACAGACAAGGATAAACAAACAGTGTCATCAGTGCTGAACAACAAACCAAAAAGGCAGATGCAATCACTGTTACAAATGTGGGAGCACAGATCATTGGGCAGCTGGTTGTCGTACCAAGAGTGTTGCAGTTTCCACCAACAAGATTGAAATTCAGTCACATGCTGAAGTAAAGATGAGCCATGTGGAGAAGCTCAACCAGAAAGTACCTCTTACTGGTAAGCAGCAACAAACAGCCAAGCTAGTAGGGAAGAGATGTTTAGTCCGAGCCTCCCTTGGTGGTGTTGACACCACAGTGCTGTGGGACACAGGGTCACAGGTATCCATTGTGGGAGCACACTGGAAAAAAAACTACCTTCCAGACACTGAAGTGAGACCAGTTGAAGAGATGCTTGAAGAAGGTGGATTAGATCTCTCAGCTGCAAATGGAACTACAATTCCATATGAAGGATGCATTGGAGTTGATTTCTCCCTGTCGCAAAATGCTGTGTCTGGAATGAGTGACAAACCAGTGCTGGTTCCAATTTTGGTAGCTCATGGTGACGTTGAACGCCCCATCATTGGGGATTAACGTGATAGAAGAACTCGCTCGGACTAATGAAACATCTGGAGATCAAACTTCTTCTTGCTTCATGGTGAAAATACTTTCTTCTGCTTTGGAAGTGGGGCGCAAAACTGCTAAAGCTGTCTTATCTGTTCTAAAAAAACAGAAAAAGGAAAACAGTCCCATTACCGCAAGACTTAGCAGACACCCAATAATAGTCCCAAAAAACTCAGTGAAGGAGGTGGAATGTGGTCTTTTGCACAAAGAAACCCTAAGCGGGCCACATTTTGCATTTGAACCAAATCAAGAGGCACCATGGCCAACAGGACTAATTATCCGAGAACAAGTTATTCATGTGCCCCAGCAAGATAGAAAAATAGCAGTGACTGTTGAAAACACAACTAATTCTGATCTCTCTTTGTGGCCGCACCACACTGGGCTGGTTGTATGCTGTTAATGGAATCTACCTGCTGGAGACAAAGGTGCTGGAGGTTCAAAAACTTGTGTCACCAGACAGCTGTGCCACAACTGAAGCATATCAGACCACTCATCTACCACAGAAAAAATCATGGGATCCACCTGTAGACCTGAGTCATCTGGCAAAAGAACAACAGCTGCAGGTAATAAAGATGCTCAGAGATGAATGTGATGTATTCGCAAAGGATGATTGGGACACAGGACTGATTAAAGATTTGGAAATTGACATCCACCTGAAGGATAACGTCCCTGTACAGAAGACGTACAATGCAATTCCCAAACACCTCTACCAGGAAGTAAAGGCACATCTGCAAGATTTGCTTAACCGAGGCTGGATCCAGAAATCCTGTTCCTCATATTCATCACCTGTGGTATGTGTCAGGAAAAAAGATGGAAGCCTCCGGTTATGCATTGATTACAGACTCCTGAATAAAAAAACAGTACCTGATCGTCACCCAATTCCAAGAATACAAGAGATTCTGGAAAACCTGGGAGGCAATTCCTGGTTCACAGTACTGGATCAGGGAAAGGCTTATCACCAGGGCTTCATGAGTGTGAAAAGCAGACCCTGCACTGCATTCATAACACCATGGGGACTTTACGAATGGGTCAGGATCCCATTCGGACTCACCAATGCACCGGCTGCTTTTCATCGCTACATGGAGGGATGCCTGAGAGACGTCAGACATGAAATCTGCATCCCTTACCTGGATGATGTGCTTGTGTTTAGCAGCAGTTTTGAGCAACATGTTAAAGATGTGAGACAAGTTCTGCAGCAACAAAAGCAGTCAGGAACGAGAAACCAACCACTGTTCAAGAGGTGAGAAAGCTCATGGGTTTCCTGGGGTACTACAGAGCCTACATCCCAGACTTCTCCAGAATTGCAGCTTCACTTTACAAACTTTTGGCAAACCCCAAGTCTGTGCTGAAAAGAAATCACAAGAAAAAGAAAAACGGCAAAATACCCAATCAACTGCCACCATCACACCATGTGGATTGGACAGAAATTCATCAAGAAATACTGGAAAAGTTAGTGGACCAGCTCACAAACCTACCAATTATGGCATACCCAGATTTGGAAAAGCCTTTTATCCTACACGTGGATGCGTCGGAAGAAGGTCTGGGCGCAGTTTTGTATCAGCGACAAGATGGAGTACTCAGAGTCATTGCCTATGGGTCAAGAAAATTGACAACTGCAGAGAAAATCTACAAGTTACACTCTGGGAAGTTGGAATTTCTCGCACTCAAGTGGGCGATAACAGAGCGCTTCCGTGACTATCTGTTTCATGCACCCCATTTTGTTGTTTACAGTGACAACAATCCGCTGACATATGTTACCAAATCAGCCAAACTCAATGCCACAGGACATCGCTGGTTGGCAGAGTTGTCGGATTACAGATTCACTATTAGGTACAGACCAGGGTCAGCTAATGGAGATGCTGATTTTTTTATCCCACAGACCAAAGCCCATCGAGAAAATAATTCAAGAGTGCACAAATGAGTGTCAGCAGGATGTCATTGAATCTATTGCACAAACGTTGGAAGCAAAACAAACAGATGAAGTGGACTGGATTTCAGCTTGTAATACAGATGCACTACCAGAGGAAAGTGACATGTTTGGGTCTATTCAGCCTATTCCAGTAAAAGACTTGAAAGCAGCCCAGAATTCAGACCCAACTGTGAGAAGAGTTTTGAGTCTCAAAAGAACACAGTCCCACAGACATAAAGACATAAAGACAAAATGACAGAGACTGAAGCTGTTAGACAACTCTTAAGAGAATGGCCCCGTCTGCAAATCGGTGAAGATGGAATCCTCAGAAGGGATACAGCAACTAGAACACAACTGGTTGTCCCAGAGTCCCTGAAACCCATCATCTATCAACATCTGCACGAGGAGATGGGTCACTTGGGTGCTGACAGGATGATTGCACTTGCCAGAAAACGTTTCTACTGGCCCAAGATGAGACAGGAGATTGAACACCATGTTACTCAAGTGTGCCGCTGCATAAAAAGAAAGAAACCCAACCGCATAATTCGAACACCAATCCAAGGCATTGAAACATCTGCACCATTTTAAATTATATCCATTGACTACTTACACCTGGAAAAAAGTAAGGGAGGTGAGGAATACATCCTTGTTGTTGTGGATCATTTCACAAAATATGCACAAGCCTATGCAACTAAGGATAAATCTGGGAGGACTGCAGCTAAAAAGCTCTTTGATGATTTCATCACAAGATTCGGATTTCCATCAAAGATCCATCATGATCAGGGAAGAGAATTTGAAAATCACCTCTTCCAAAAGCTGCAAAGTTACTGTGGTATCCGCCCATCTCACACCTTAAGCAAATCCTGCAGAGCGTTTCAACAGAACATTGCTTGGGATGCTGCGCACACTGGAGGAGACACAGAAGTCAAGATGAAAAGAACATCTCAGCAAAGTGGTCCATGCTTACAATTCCACAGTACATGAAGCCACAGGATTTTACCCATTTTTCCTTCTCTTTGGGCGTGAACCAACACTGCCAGTGGACCTTTTGTTTCCAAAAAAGGAAAAAAGGAGGACTCAAACACATTCTGGATATGGGGAGAAATGGAGAGAGACAATGCAAGAAGCCTATGCTATTGCCAAGGCACATATGAAAAAAAGTGCTAAAAGAGGGCAGCAAAATTACAACATACATGTATGGAGTCCCACACTAAAGCCAGGTGACCATGTGCTGGTGAGAAACCTCACGCCAAGAGGAGGTCCTAGGAAGCTCCTTAACTTCTGGGAGGACACAGTCTATGTCGTCAGCGAGAGAAAAAGCCCTGACAGCCCAGTATATGTTGTGAAACCTCTGCATGAAGAAGGAAGAGAATGAGTGCTGCATAGAAATATTCTTTTGTCATGTCCTTATCTGTTGGAAGAGTCTGAAGCTGGAGAGCCTAACCTGAAAGAAAAGTCCAACATGGAAAACCCAAGCGGTTAACACGTCATCAAGTGACCCGTGATATTTACCAAACGGATTCAGACAGTTCCAGTGAAGACGAGTATCACATGCTAACAACTGCAAGACCAAATGACTCTTTTCTCAATGCAGATGCAGAAGAATTCCATCCTAAAGATGACATGATTGTTGAAAGGCTTGAGGATATTCAAATGTCTGAAAATAATCATGAGAAAGAACAAGAGGAGGAAGGAACCCCAGCAGCAGAAGGAGTTGAGGCAGTTGATGGTGAATCAGATGACATGCAGGAAGATGAATTTATAAGCTACAATCAAAACAGTGAAAAAAAGAAAAATGAACGTTAAACAAACAAAAAAGTCCAAAGCACATAATCTCAGACGTGAAATCGATTTCTACAGAGTAAATCCTCATCTAAAAATGTCGACAGCATGCTCCTCTTGTTGTTTTAAACTGCTGCATCGGTACATTCCATTGAGGAAAACAACATTAGGACAATGATTGGTACATTGTTGAATTGTAAAGTAGGTGTTAAAAGGTCTTCACGGACCCATTGATGAAGTCTGCTCCCATTGGCTACCCGTCATCTGTCAATCAAACCCCTCAGACGTTCGACATCAGACCCACAAACGCTTATTGAGCCATCTGATTGGTCAATTTATAACTCTAATAACTTGTGATAATGGAAAAAATTTAGGATTAGAAAAAAGAAGTAAAGCAGAAAGCAGCAGAGGAAGAATGATTATTCTGACATATAAAATGACTGAGAAATAACTGTCTGTTTCTCAATGTAAGTCAATGGGACTTTGGCCTCTTTGCAACTCAGTGGTACTTTCTATATGGAACACGGAAGTAGGGGGGCTTGCTCTGTCCAGTTATTCTTATATACAGTCTATGGTAACAACACATTTCACAATGTCATTCAAGTGTCCAACATACAATGAAATGTTCTAAAATCTTTTCCTGCTTTGGCTGCCTGAATTCTTTATCAACACCTTCCTTTTTCCTTCCCATTGAGAAGGCGCCATCAGTGGCCAGACTGACATCACATGACCAGTTCACTCCCACATTGTCCAGCGCAGTAACTAGAGAGGTGACTATCTCACCAGCTGTTGTCGTGTCCATCATATGAACCAAGAGGATTCAAACTCTGCTGTGATGGTCTCATCAACACCTCTAATATACATTTATATATATGTGATTTAAAGTGACTGAAGATGCAATAAATGTCTTTCATTTGACTGTCCAAGTCTCCTGAGAGATCTTGAATCTGCGATCTTCATCTTGACAGACTTTTGTTGACCAAGGTCGACTAGTTTTTGGGACACATGACTTCTGCAGCCTTCAGCGTGCATTTTTTCTCAAGATCACCATGTGAAAATGACTGTTCAAGTCTCCTAAGAGATCTTGAATCTGTAATCTTCATCTTGACAGACTTTTGTTGACAAAGGTCGCCTGGTTTTTGGGACACATGACTTCTGCAGCCTTCAGTGTGCATTTTTTCTCAAGATCACCATCTGAAAATGGATCTGATGTTTGCACTAACTTGTTTACAATAAGTTAGCTAGATTTCACTGCTCCATCACTGACATCACTGCAGGAAATGCAGACTGTTGTTTGTTCAGTAGTTGGTTGATCTTCTCTTTTTTAACTGCTCCTGCAAATGGTGAAACTTTTCTTCATGGTGAGTCTCATGGTGACGACAAATGTTTTACTCTTTGAGCATTGAGAATAGGGATGTCCGGATCAGGTTTTTTTTTGGGCCCGATCCGATTCCGAGTCATTTGATTTTGTGTCTGCCGATACCGAGTCCCGATCCGATACTTTTATAACACATTTAAAACATGAATAAATTAAACAGATTTGTGTTGTCCCTTATTTATATTTCAATAACCTTCTTTTATCATAAAAACTTAAATAAAACCGTGGAGAATCAAGTCGGAGAATTTCTTGCGTCTAAAGGGATTTCCTTGGACCCTAATACTGTTAAGGTCTGTCATCCGCTTCCTCGGAGAAAGAATACGGATAAACCAGCGATCCTGATCAGGTTTGTGAATCAAAAACACAAGATAGCTCTTATGAAGCAAAGAAAACACCTGAAGGGTTCGGCTGTTTATCTTAATGATCATCTCTGTAAATATTACGATGATCTGGCGAAGCACGTGAGGTTCCTACGATCGAGGAAACAGATTCACAGTACGTGGTCTCTGAACTCCAGAATCTTTGTGAAACCACTCGGACCACCGGACCAGACGAAGTCTCTGGAAATAAAATCCATGAAAGACTTTGAGAACTGTGGGATTACGCATGTTTGACCCTTTACTTCAACCAAAATGTGAAATGGGAACTCTAAATAAAAAACCCGCTGGATGTGAACTCTGACCCAATTCTGAGCTACAGAACTCGAGCACATTTCCCTTGAGATGAGACCTTCACAGTCTCTCAGTCAAAACAATGAAGAAGAACCGTTACGTGGCCTTAAACTTGTTCCTAAGCTGTGATGTAGCACTGATTCTGCTAAAAAAAAATTAAAAATAATTTAAAAATAAGTTTTTTTTTCATTTTTTTTATTTTTGATCCTTTTCTTTTTCATTTTTTTATATTAATCATTTTTATGAATACAATCTGCACAAATTGTATTTTTTTATTAGAATATTTTGATTTTTTCTTTCTCCATAAACTAATGAAGATAATTTTTACTTATTATTTTTATATTTTTTAATAATAATTATTTGATTAATACAATCTGCACTAATTGTCTTCTTTTTATTAGAATATCTCGATCTTTACTGCATTAGCAAATGAAGATGATTTAATTATTCATTTTTGTATTATCATAATTCATGCACAAAGTGTCTTTTTTCAATGAGAATATTAGATTATTGTTTATGTAATATGCAGTAATGATTACTGAAAAGTTTACAGTCACTATGGTATTAATTTTCTTTACTGATTAATATAAATGATTTGTCGTGGATGCTTTGAAACTCGATCACATTAATGATATTAATGATCCTTAATAGCCTGATTTTATTAATATTTGATATTAAGTCCTGAACCGGATATTGATAATTCATGTAGAGAAATGCTATGGTCGAGTCGGGGTGGGATTATATAAGTTTGCTTCCTTCCACTCCCTTTCAAGTGATCTACCTGTGATTCACTAAGTGATATGTTATGTATGTATTGTGACCTGATTGCTTGAACTAAACCATTTCATTCATTCATTCATTCATTAATACTTCCGTGAAGTAGCTTTAATTAACAAATAAATATACAGCAAATATAAACTAGTAAAAAAAATTAATTAGTCATGTAATAAAGTTTAGTGACTTTAGCTTTAACATCTTTAGAGCTCTTGAACATTTTTGACCAAATGTGATTCCTGTCCTCATTTAAAATTCTTAAAAATAAATTATGTCTTTGTTTTAGCATAAAATTTGATGAATGTTCATGAATAGCTGATATCATTATTAGTTTTAATTTATTCGTTGTATTTATTTAGTTATTTTTAAGGTTAAGTGCTTATTTTTTCAAGTTCTTAAAACATCACATTTTCAGTTTTATTACCACAGTACTTAATTTTCTTAACTGTTATTTCTCTGTCAGATAAATAAAACAGGCATATCAAAGGACAGCTCGGGTCATAAGGAGTTAAGTCACGGTGCTAGCATGTAGCAGTTAGCAGCTGCTGTGTAGCCGTCTGTCTGCAGCATGAAGAGCTTTACATTAAAAAGAAAAAAATACTGTCTTTTTCTGTTGGAATACCTTTATAGGTTGTTGTTTGAGTTATGACAAACCAATAAAGACACTTGCTGTCAGTTTAAAGCTGTTTTAAAAGAGTTATTGGTCCCGGAAGTTAGCTTTCTAGCTAGCTTTGTTTACAAGTTAGCCTTCTGCTTGAGCTGCTGCCGTTTTCTGCTGCGTTTTCTGGTGATGACATTTTGTGATCTTTTCATGACATGCAGACTTGGAGTGGAGAATTTTTCCGAAATGATAAGATTAAATATAAGGCTCTGATCATAATGAGAATAAATGAAATATCCGATCGACTAAGGAGTCCGATTCCGATCGAGTCCCCAATCACGTGATCAGATCGGGACATCCGTAATTGAGACCTGTTGGTTACATACCAAGCACGCAGGTTTAGATTCAGCTCCATGAATAAATAAAACTGTTCATTATTCCTGGAGAGCTTGACATTCCATGTCAATCTTTCTGCTTTTTGACAACATTTTGGTACTAGGAGTGATGGGCGGCCGTGGTGCAGTGGTAGGGCGGTTGACTCCTGATCGGAAGTGAGCGGGTTTGACTCCCGCCTTGCCCCCCCATGTGTCGAAGTGTTCTTGGGCAAGACACTGAACCCCGAATTGCCTCTGGTGGGAGGTTGGCGCCAGTGTTCGGCAGCGTAGCCACCACTACTAGTGTGTGAATGTGTGTGTGTGAATGGGTCTGTGACTGTGAAGTGCTTTGGGCCCTTGAAGGAGGGTAGAAAGCGCTATACAAGTATACACCATTTACCTTTTTTGGAGTGTCACACCTGATCATTTTTTAATAACTTAACGGCAGCATCTTACCCAGACATGACGCGCGTTTACAAGTGTAGGTATCATATGTGTTCTGCCTGCATGATCAGAACGGGGACTTGTGACTTGATGACGTGTATCTGGATTGGTCCGGATCATTGGACCACCATCACATGAGATAGAATGAGACATGCATGCACCATTACTACGTGTTGAGTCTTCCAGAGTAAAGAACTGAGAAGGTCCCAACAAGTACACAAAGAATCACAAAAGGAGACGCAATGTTTAGCAACCAACCACAGGAGGAGCCCCCCTCTGTGGTCCAGAGAGGGCTCTGCTGTGCAGAGATAACCTCAGCAGGGGAGCAACTCCTTCTAATGCAAACATTTCATACAAGAGTCTTGAGTTGTCTGACTTTAGTGATGAACCAGAAGAGTCACATGACAGAAAAAAATCTGTGAATACGTGAAACCTCAAATAAAGAAACCCAAATAAGTGTAGGAACACTGTATAGTGTATCTAGATGTTAACAATCATTCTTTCAAAGTCAAACTGGACGGTAGTTTTCTAGGTTTCTATGATCTTTGTTTGGTTTCATGAGCGCCTCTTTAAACACTTGGAACAGCAGGTCTCTCAGTGATTCCCAAAAGTCTCTCTAAACATTGAACTAGCTGATGATTGGAATGATTTAGTGAGGACCAGCAGAAATAGTTCAACCACAGCAGGAAGTGTTGACAGAAATGGAAAGAAGCTAAAGTAGCTCCAGAATTGAAGATTCTTTTCTTGGTTTTTCCATCTCTTCATGGTCTCAGTCCTTCCTATCTTTCAGATCTTCTTTTACCTCACAGACCCCCCAGAACTCTCAGGTCCTCAGGTGCTGCTTTACCAACAATTATTTACACTCATTTTCAAACTCTCACATGTTTTTTGTTAAGGTTTTCAATATTAAAATTCACCTTTTTGTATTTTTAATGTATTCTATACGTTTGAATCATTAACATTTTATTTCTTTGTATCTTTTTATTTTTATTAATATGTTTTTATTTGAATCTGTTTTCTGATCTTTTATGTTTGTAGCATTTTATTTCATTTCTATATATTTATTTTATCTCCACTGTTTCTTTACTCTGTTCTGATGTTCATGTAAAATAAATGACAGTTTGATTTCAATTCATTACATTCTATCATTGTTTCTCTTTTCTTTATAACATTTTAAATTATTATTTAATTTTTTTGTAGATGTTTAGATCAAAGTTTTAAATAAAGTTTGATTGATGGATTGATGAACTAATCAGCAAAATAGATAGAGAAGTTTTAAAATATATGATCTAACAAATCAATTTTTCAACAGTAAAGTCATCTTAGTTTTGTAAAATGTGTCTAAAGGTTTATTTGATGAGATCTCAAACATTGTTCCTGCTAAGAAGCTTCATCAATGTTTCAGATTTAGACTGTTTGACCTGCAGAAATCCTGTAGTTCAGAGGAAGCTCTGCTGAGGCTGCTGACAGTTATCAAAGCCTCTAAAAAAGCTTTGGAGGAGGATTTATCAACCATTACAAACAAGTTAATATGGATTCTAAAAGGGATACAATAATAATGATTTTCTTTTTCATCTTTTGTAGGCTGAAGCACTGTAACCTCTCCACAAGAAGCTGTGAAGTTCTGTCCTCCGTCCTCAAATCTTCATCATGTCTGAAAGAGTTGGACCTGGGTGGGAACAACCTGCAGGATTCAGGAGTGAAGCTGTTGTCTGAGGGGCTGCAGAGTCCAGACTGTAAACTGGAGAAACTTTGGTAGGAAGCAGAAAACTTCAGTTGTGTTTGTGAGTGTTGTTGGTGCTCATGTTCTCCATCACTAGAACTTCATTTCCTGCTTCTTGAGTCTGTGACATCTCTGTGTCTCCATGCTGTGAACTATTCTTTAATCAGCTCTCTAACACAGAGCTGGCAGTACTGTGTGAAGCACGTGGTCTCCAGATTCTTCATCCTTCACTTCCTGCTATGAAGAATGTGGAGTTCTCTTCCTGTTCAAAGGATTTAGCAGTTGGAAAATGATGTCCACACATGGAAAGAAGTGACGGGAAGAAAACTCCATCAATGTGGAGCTTTCAGTCAAGTTGCTGTTTGTTCTTCACATTCTAATTCATCTTTTCTGAATTCATTTCCTGCTTTAGCACAAGATCATAGAAAACACATTCAAACTAAAACTACAGAAACGTCTAGAAAAGCTCAGAGATCTCAGTGCAGACACACTATTTCTACAATTCACTGAATGACTTTCATTGCTTTAAATTAGTGTTTTATTTGTATTTAAAAGTTGATCTTCTGTCTAGTAGAGTGTTTTTCTGCAGATCTTCAGATTCACTTGTTTTATACACCGAGCAGGTTTTTAAAATAAAAAGTTTGTAGGTTTTTTTTTTTTTTTCATCCTAAACAGATTTTCTATTTCATATTTTACTGGAAAAATTGGATCTTAATAAATTAAAAAAGTAAAAATGTTAATTCAGTTTAGCCAAATATAAATATTCACCAAACATTTTTAGCAGTAAATAAATGAATTTTTCAAGCTTCTTCAATGTTTTAAATCAGGGATCCTCAAACTTTTTCTTGTGAGGCCACATAACTGTTTCTTCTCTCATGGGGGGCGGAGTCAGAAAAGTGTAACAATTATGTTTTTCCAGAGAGCCACACACAATCACATTTTAACAATCTCTTTGTGTAATCTTCACAGAGAAAATAAAACTAAAACATTCCAAAAATTAAACCAGTGAATCAGGAATCCTCTCCTGTCATGGTTCTTTGGAGATGTTGGAGTCCTGCAGCTCCTCACACAGGACTCTTCTTAGTGATCTGGATCTTTAGACTCTTAAGGTCGTTGTGTTGTTTATTTAACTTATCAATAGTTATATCAACTTATGAGCAAAATTAAAACCTAATTAAAAACGTCTTTATATTTATAAGTGTAAAATGTTTTAAAGATTTGATTTTTCTCCCAGGTAACAATGTACAAAATAAACTTTCAAAGTGAATCAACACAAAACACAACAACCACAACCTGAAACACTAATATAATGTGCAAATTAAAATAAATAAAATGAAGAAAATGTCTAATCATGGTAAAGGTTGGAATTTAGCAAATATCTCATCTTTGTGAAGTTGATCTGGTTTTCTTCCGTCAGTAATGACGCAGTTTGTGCACGGCTCTTTCATGATCTCTCTGAGTAAATGGTATTGATCTGACATGTGTGACTTGAAGAGAAAAAAGCAAGAGAGGATTCGTGACACTACTGGATAAATACAAATGTAAAAATGAGCAGCTGTGCTGTCCTGAACTAATAGTGAAACAAACAGAAAGAGAAACTCTTTTTTACTCTCGTTTATTGGGGGAGTTGTGCTGTAAAAATAACTTGTGAAGATAAACCCGTGAATGAAGATTACAGATGTTAAACTCCTCACTACACACTTTCTCCACTTTTCTCAGACAGACATGGACATTTTTAAATCCAGGATTTTAGAATGAAAACTAAGATCTGATCACGATCAAAGATTTATGTGGGTCTGAAGAGCTGCACGTTTCTGCACAGACCAGGAGATTGATTGACAAGGTCTCCAGCCAATCAGGATGCAGAACAGGATGAGCTGTTTAAATAAAAACAGCAGCATGATCGCACTGAGAGCAGGTGAACTGTAATGTGGAAAGAGAACTCTGTATTCTGTTCTATTTGACAGAGATTTGAGAGATTCAGAAAGAAGCTCAGACTGTAGAAGGGAGGTATAATAGGTCACATTCTATGAGGGTCTGGATCATGTGGTCAGATTGAAAAAAATAATAATGGGTCTCTGATTGTGTTTGGGGAGCGGGACAAATGCGGAGGGAGGCGGGATCTGGCCCGTGGGCCGTAGTTTGGAGACCCCTGCTTTAGAGAATATTACAGGGAGTTATACACTGCAAAAAAGAAAAAAATATGAAAAATATAAACTATTTCTTTGATCAATTAACCATTCCATCTATTACTAATGAAAATAGAGGCTTTAAACTTGGAGATCAGTCAAGAGTCAATAGATGTTTCAGGATACAGAGTGAAGCAAGAAAAATCATTTTTTATTAATAAATGAAGAAGAGAGAAAAAAATCAAAAACTGAAACTATTCAATTTAACGTATTTGGATTAAGGATGTAACGAGTATTCGGGTGCTCGAATACCTGCAATCTGCTCCAGAATATTCAAGAATTTTCAACGTCCAAGATCGCTGATTCACGATCTTTATAAAAATAGTAGAGTGTAGTAAAAAATTATCAAAATATTATCTGGGGACGATGTATTTTTGCTCTGAAGTCCAGATTAATGTAGGATTTTAAGTTCATGAACTAAAACAAAGCCGAAAGAGCCAATGTACCGCTGTGGGTACCACATATGCTCAGCCTGCAAGAACGGCTCGGGGGCTTGCGACTAGTGATGACGTCACACAACTGTAACAAACGAGTTGGCTAATTTGGAGTTCTTCTGTACTGAAACTGATGTTTACAATACACTTTATTTTTAAAAAAAAGAAAGGAAAAAGTGTTTTTACCCGGGAAGAATCCGTGCCTTATTATAGTGGAAGTGTGCCATTCACCGTGTCACGTGACAGAGGTCTAATGGTCTGGACCATTACATCTTCGTTCCAGTACTCACCTATGGTCATGAGCTCTGGGTCATGACCGAAAGAACGAGATCCCGACTACAAGCCGCTGAAATGAGTTTTCTCCGGAGGGTGGCTGGTCGCTCCCTTAGAGATAGGGTGAGGAGCTCTGTCACCCGGAGAGAGCTCGGAGTAGAGCCGCTTCTCCTCGGCATCGAGAGAAGCCAGTTGAGGTGGTTCGGGCATCTGGTCCGGATGCCTCCTGGACGCCTCCCTGGTGAGGTGTTCCGGGCATGTTCCACTGGGTGGAGGCCCCGGGGAAGACCCAGGACACGCTGGAGAGACTATGTTTCTCGGCTTGCCTGGGAACGCCTCGGGGTCCCCCCAGAGGAGCTGGAGGAAGTGGCCGGGGAGAGGGAAGTCTGGGCATCTTTGCTCAGACTGCTGCCCCCGCGACCCGGTCCCGGATAAGCGGAAGAAGATGGATGGATGGATGGATGGATGGATAGATTAAAACTCAATCATTAAAGTCTGTTGATATTGTGTATCAATAATTTATTTATTTGTCAATCGTATTTTGTTTATGTCATTCATATAATCATTGATGTAATAATAATAAAAATAATATTATTCTTATTAATATTATTATTATTATTATTATTATAATAATAGATCAATAATGATGGATTAATCATAATATTAATTAAAAAGAAAATTAAAAAAAACGTTTTTTTTTTCTACATTTAGTCTGAAAGCATCACTCATTATTGTCACTTACAATAACTGACATCTGTGTTTGTTTATGAGTGAGAAAATAAAGGAACATTATTTTTATGGTAGAAAATCTTCGTTTCAGGAAACTTTTTACCGTCCTCGACTGGAAGTAGTCAGACTGTGATCACGTTCTAGCTTTACAGAAGTCAATCGGGGCCCAATTAAAAAAAGGGTCCGGGCCGTTTGTCCGAACCTACTCTAACCCAAGCCTTGACCGGCACTGACGCGGGTCGGGTCCCCAAATCCTGCTGATCGTTCCGTGCACTGGAAACGTTGGTATTTCAGGATTTTGGAGCACGTTTCGGGGAGAAGTCCAGCAAAACAGACTAACTACGAACTGTATGTCCAAAATAAATGTATATCCTGGTAGTAACGGGTGCATTTCTCGCTAGAAATATTTTCAAAATAAAGATTAGTCATCAAAATATTTTATTCTGAGTGATTTTCCACCGAAAAAGAGTGAATATCCCACCGTGTTTTTGCTAGCGACAGGCAGAAACTCAAAAGTCACGTGATCAGTCACGTGATCCGGAGCAGCCCCGTAGAAATGAATGAGAAATTGAGACGTAGCAATTCCACAATTTAGACCCGTTTTTTTGGGAAACTGCTACGTTTTTCTCTGTGGACAAACTTGGGTACTGAACATTTTTGTAGGAGACTGGGTTGGAATCAGCCCCAGGACCTGTGCTAGTCAGCTGTCTGCAGTTCTCCAACATCTCTTCAACCTGAGCCTCAGCCAGGAGAGGGAGACCTCCTGCCTTGTTCCTGTGCCGAAGAAGTCATCTTCATCTGGGATCAGTGACTACCGTCCAGTGGCCCTCACATCACATGTCATGAAGGTGCTAGAAAGGCTGGTGCTGGCCCACCTGAGGCCACAGGTGAGATCTTCTCTGGACTCTCTGCAGTTTGCCTACCAGCCTTGCCTGGGGGTGGATGACGCTGTCATCTATCTGCTGCACCGAGCTCACTCACACCTGGGTGGTGGTGGAGGCATGGTGAGAATCACATTATTTGATTTCTCCAGCGCCTTCAATACCATTCAGCCTCCATTACTGGGTGAGAAGCAGCGGCTGTTGGGTGCTGGTGGGTCCACTGTCTCCTGGATCACTGATTACCTGACAGACAGGCCACAGTTTGTCCGGCTAGGCAGTGTCCTGTCTGATGTGGTGATGAGTGGTGTGGGAGCCCCACAGGGCACTGTGCTCTCTCCGTTCCTGTTCACCTTGTACACTGCTGATTTTCAGTACAACTCAGAGTCATGCCACTTACAGAAGTTTTCTGATGACTCTGCAGTTGTTGGGTGTATAAACGGAGGACGGGAGGAGGAGGAGTACAGGGGGCTGGTGGACAGATTTGTGGATTGGTCTGGAGAAAATCAGCTGCTGCTGAATGTTGATAAAACCAGAGAGATGGTCAACGACTTCAGGAAGAAGAGCACAGCACCGCAGCCCCTTAACATCCTGGGTAAGGATGTTAAGGTCGTTGAGGAGTACAAGTACCTGGGTGTGACCATCGACAGCAAGCTGAGCTGGAGGACCAACAGCACGGCTGTCTACAAGAAGACCTGCAGCAGACTTTATTTCCTAAGGAAGCTGAGGTCCTTCAATGTGTGCAGCACAATGCTGGAGATCTTCTACCAGTCAGTGGTTGCCAGCACTCTGTTCTTCTCTGTGGTCTGCTGGGGGGGCAGTATCTCTGCAGGTGACACCAACAGGCTCAACAAACTCATTAGAAAGGCCGGCTCCATCATCGGCTGCAAACAAGACACTTTTGAAGCTGTGGTGGAGAGGATGACCCTCAACAAACTGCTATTCATCATGGATAACCCAGACCACCCTCTCCACCCAGTTCTGGACAAACGACGGAGCACCTTTTCCAAAAGGCTTAGACAACTCCGCTGTTTCAGGGACCGCTACAAGAAACAATTTCTTCCACATGCAATAAGATTGTACAACTCCTCATCCCGCTGTAACAGATAACACACCAACTGACTTTTTAAATGACCATTGTCCATTACTGCCTCAATTTGCACACTCCCTATTATTATATTCTGCACATTACAATTTGCACAATTTGCTTTTGTTTATTGTATATTATTTCCTTATTTGTTGTAAATATTGCTTTTTCTCTATATGTTAATATCTTCTGTATATGCCTAATGCTGCAACAGCCTAACTTCCCAGCCTGGGATGAATAAAGTATTTCTATTCTATTCTATTCTATTCTATTCTATTTGGATAAACGTGATAGCAGTAGTGCTGGGGGGTCTCCTCTGGATCGGGGGGCGGTCTCCTCTGGATCAAATGTCCTCACTGCTCCTCTCATCCTGTTACCAACACATGTAAAACATGAAAAGAATTCAACAGAGACTTCCGGTTTGACCGAGAGCAAGATGGTCGTGTGATTTACAGCTCCCAGCTTGTTACCTAACAAACTCCCCCGAAACAAACTTCAACCTAACTGGAAATACAAAACTCGATGAGCAGGGGAGTAGAAACAAGGAGAAAAATGAAGAAGCAAGACCAGACGAAGGGAAGGAATGCGGACAAATCGAAAGAAGATGGGCACGAACAGGCTAATGCTAACCAGCTAGCTGAAACCATGCGCTCCGGGCTTGACGCGATAGGCAAGGAGATTCGTGATTTGAGAGCCGACATAAAAAAAGACATGGACTCTCTAAAGGAGCGAGTTGCTGAAGACGTCAAAGCTGAAATCAACGACATGAAACAAGAAATTTATAAACAACTGACGACGACCAGCAAAACTCTCCAAACACACGGAACCCAAATCGCCGAGGCCGAGGAACGTATTGAACAGATGGAGTCGTGGAGCATGGAGGTGAAAGAAGCCCTCTGCAAAGCATTAAAGCAGCAGAAAACACTACAGGAGCGGCTCACGGACCTGGAGGGAAGGAGTAGACGTAACAATATAAGAATATTCGGGATCCCGGAGGATGAAGAAAAGGACTCCGCTATAGATTACGTGAAAAGACTCCTCACGGAAAAGCTCTCCCTGCCGCCGCAAACCGACCTCCGTATACAGCGAGCACACCGGGCACTTGCCCAAAAGCCGAACCGTAGCGCTCCCCCGAGGTCCATGATTGTCAATTTCCAGGAGTTTGCCGTCAAAGAAATGGTCCTCAAAGCGGCCTGGCAGAAGAAGATCGAGGTGGAGGGGAAACGGCTGACCCTCGACCATGATTATCCGACGGAAGTGGTCCGAAAGCGCAAAGCCTACGGCGGGATCAAAAAGGCGCTGAAGGAAAAGGGAGTTCGCTTCCAGACCCCCTTCACCAGGCTGAGGATCCACTGGGAATCAGGAGCGAAGGTCTACGAATCAGCGCGAGAAGCGGCAGAGGAGTTGAAAAGAAGAGGTTTTCCCGTGGAGCTCCCCGCGCCGGACAGCGCGGAGAGTGACGCGGCTCAGGAACGGCTGCTTCGCGGGTTTCCATGGCAACGGGCCGGCGAGAGGAGCGGAGGCGGAGCAGCCCGACGGGCAAGAGAGAAACTCCAGGAGTTCGGACGAGCCGCGCCATAAAACACTGATCACTCGAGCTAAGTCCCTAACTCTCCAACTATATCTTTTCCTGTAAAATAATAACTCGAATAGCTGGGAATGTTTATTTGTTACATGCGTGTTGGACTAGTAGCACTAGGTGAAATACCTCTTTTCACCACTACTGAGGGGCCCTCTGTTCCCATGAGGCACTCCCCCTCTCCCTCCAACAGGGACTTGGAAGGACTACTGTTCATCCCACTTTTGGAAGTTAATGGTGTGATTTTTGTTGCATTGCTTTTCAAGGCCACGAGTTCCGGCCGTTTTGTTTTTGTTTTGTTTATGGGTAGTCTGTTTCAAGCTATGGAAAACACAAAGCAATGGGTAGTAATATAAAAATAGTCACACTTAACGTTAATGGTCTAAATAATCCTATTAAAAGGAAAAGGGTTCTTTCTACTTTAAGAAAAGAAAATGTACAAGTGTTGTTCTTACAAGAGACAAAACTGAATGATGAAGAACATGACAAATTTAAGAAAATGGGATATAGAAATACCTTTTATAGTTCGAACGAACCTAATAATAAAAGGGGGGTCGCGATCCTTATACCAAATTCAGTTCAATTCGAATGTCAAAAAGAAATAAAAGATAAAAATGGACGATATATTTTGATTAAGGGGAAACTGCGGAATGAGTTAGTCACAATGATAAATGTATATGCACCCCCTGGAAGCAAAAAATCATTTTATAGATCATTGTTTGATATTATAGCATTAGAAGCTGAAGGGATCTTGGTATGTGGGGGGGACTTAAACGTGACACTTAGAAGTCTGGACACAACGGGTGCTCGGTATCAGCATAAACCTTTATCAAGGTTTATCAATACGATGCTGGAGGAAGTGGGGATTATCGATATCTGGAGAGATGTACATCCTCTAGATAAGGACTACACATATTATTCAGGGTCGCATCGAATTTACTCTAGAATTGATTACTTTCTGATAAACGCATGTGACAGAAATAGAGTGAGGGTTTGTGAAATTGGTACCATGACCGTCTCTGATCATAGTCCTGTCTTCCTAACTATCAATACAGATAATAAAAAAAAAAATTCGCTATGGCGACTGAACATTGGAATGCTAAATAATGAAAAGGTGAAAGAACAAATAAAGCTTATAATTGAAAGATTTATAAAAGAAAATGATAACGGTGAAGTAAACCCTAATATACTTTGGGATACATTAAAAGCGGTCCTACGGGGAAATTTAATTGCTATTTCATCTGCCCAAAATAAAGAAAAAAGGGAGAAATACAAGCAGAAAATGATGCATTTAACTAACTTAGAAAAACAACATAAGAAATCTCAATCTCAGCCTATTCTTCAACAAATCAAAGTGGCAAGGGCAGAAATAAATGATATTTTAAATGAGGAAATAGAAAAGAAAATGAGGTTTCTTAGACAAAGTTATCATGACTCCGGTCCAAAAGCAATGAAACTATTGGCAAGGCGAATAAAAAAACAACAATCCGTTAACTCGATCATCAGTGTCAGAAATCCTAAAACAGATAAAGTAACCGGGGATCCGGATGAAATATTAAAAGTTTTTGAAGATTTCTTTAAAAACCTGTACTCTAAGCCCACGCTTGAAAAAGAAGAAAATATAACCAACTTTCTTAACTCATTAGACCTGCCATCATTGGGAAAAATGCAAAATAAAGTGATAACTTCAGAAATCAAAATAGAAGAACTGAGACATGCTATTGGGAGATTGAAAAACTGCAAATCTCCCGGCAGTGATGGGTTTCCCTCTGAAACTTACAAGATCTTTGAAAATGACCTCTCACCATTGCTCCTTAGATGCCTTAACTGGACATTACAAGAAGGAATCATTCCCCCTTCCTGGGGGGAGGCGGTAGTTTCCCTAATTCCTAAGGAAGGGAAGGACAAACAATTATGCCAAAACTTCAGACCAATCTCCGTTCTTAATGTCGACTATAAAATATTCACTTCAATAATATGTAAACGATTGGAAAACTTTGTCCCTGATCTAATAGATGAGGACCAAACTGGTTTTATTAAAGGTCGTCAGACACATGATAATATAAGAAGGACCATTCACATTATCGATCACATACAAAAAAGGAGAATAAAATCAGCACTAGTCAGTCTTGACGCTGAAAAAGCCTTCGACAGTGTTAGTTGGGAATTTTTATATCTGGTTCTTGAGAAATTTGGATTCAGTAAGACCTCTATTAAAATTATTAAAGCACTGTACAGAGCCCCAACGGCAAGAATTAAAGTAAACGGAAACTTATCAAACAGGATAAAACTAGAAAGAGGCACCAGACAGGGCTGCTGCCTAAGCCCAATACTTTTTGCACTATACATTGAACCGTTAGCACAAGCCCTCCGTCAAAATGAAGCTTTGGATGGGATCGAAATAGGTAATCAGAAACAAATAATTGGCCTCTTTGCAGATGATGTAATTGTCTTCCTGAAAAATCCAGATGAAGGACTTCCTATTCTGATGGATTTTTTGAAAACATTTGGTCAGTACTCGGGTTACAAAATTAATATCACAAAAACACAAATCCTTACTTTGAACTATGCACCAAACAAAAACATTAAAGAAGACTATCATTTAAAATGGGATAGTAAAACCATAAGATATCTTGGTGTCATACTTACGAGGGATACAAAAAAATTATTTGAAGTAAATTTTGAGCCAACTGAGTTAAACATGCAGAAAGACTTATTACGATGGACAACTTACCCTTTAGACCTTACTTCAAGAATTTCCATCATTAAAATGAATATTACCCCACGCTTTCTATACCTGTTTCAAGCTCTACCAATAGCAATACCGCAACAAAAGTTTACCTTATGGGATAAAAATATATCCAGGTTTATTTGGAATGGCAAAAAACCAAGGATACGATTCTCTACCATTCAGCTGCCAAAAACCAAGGGAGGACTGGCGTTACCAAACCTCAGAGAATATTTCTACGCAGCACAACTTCGACCATTAGCCTGCTGGTGTTTACCGGGATATCAAGCCAGGTGGAAGGAGATGGAAGCGAAAAACTTTCCGGAAATACCGATCCAGACAGTCTTGGGAGGCACAGAACTGACAGAACATCATAGACAGTCCATGGGTCTAACCACCTCTTTCACTCTGAGTATATGGGAAAAGCTAGTTAAAATATATAAACTACAAAACGAGAGGAAACTGCTTAAATGGATTGCGTTTGACTCCAACTTCTGCCCAAACAAATACGACATTACTTTTAAACAATGGATTGATAAAGGCATAACTACCTGGTGCACCATTACAAAAGAGGGGGTACTTTTGAGTTTTAGGGACATGAAATGTAGATTTGGCTTGGAAAATCAAGACTTTTTCAGATACCTACAAATTCGGGATTACTTTGAAAAAGAAATTAAAGTTAACATGCATAACAAGAGCTATAAGATAATTAGAGTTTTGTCAGATATATATAAAGGTAGCAGAATTAAACCAATTTCGGCATTTTACGTTTCCTTTAGTGAAAATAGGAAAAGCTCGACGTTGTATATTAAAAATAAGTGGGAATCAGAACTAAAAACAGACATTATAGAAGAGGACTGGTACAAAATGTGCCTCACACAGAGTTCTTCCACCAGTTCACCGATATGGAAGGAGTTTGCGTGGAAGACCTTAACTAGATACTTTCTAACCCCTAAGATCAAAAGTAAACAACTGCAAACGCCGCAGCCCTGCTGGAGGCAATGTGGGAGTTATGAGGGAACTCACACTCACATCTTTTGGTCCTGTTCCAAACTCCAACTTTTCTGGGCGACTGTAATAGTTACCATCAAAAAAATTCTGGGATACCATCTACCGAACACGTTTACAGTTTTATACCTGGGTAATTTAGAAGATTCTGTTTTGAGCGAAGACCTTTACCTGTGTAAGATTCTGCTTGTGGCTTGTAAGAAAGCTGTGACTAAGAACTGGCACCAAGTGGATCCTCCAGGAAAGAGCCTCTGGCTGGAGATTGTGTGGACCATTTACGCAACAGAAAAACTGACATTTCAACTAAAACTAAAAAGTGGATCGTTTCACAAAAAATGGAAGAAATGGACTCGATTTGTGGAAGATGATCCACAGTAATGGAAATCTACACCTAAGACTTTGGACCTAATCGTAAAACAATGACAACCCTGTTTTCGCCTTTGTTTTTCTTTTTTTTTTCTGACTTTCTCTGTATGTGTATGTGTTTTGCTCTGTACTTGCAAAAACTCAGAAAATACAATAAAAAGTGAGTTTAAAAAAAAAAAAGAAAAGAATTCAACAGAGATAAGAAAAGACTCCAGACTGTTTGGTTCTCATGAAAATACTAAAGATTAAGGAAACGATGACTTCACTCCTTCTGCTCTGATGGAGTTTAGTATGATAGCAATGACTGATTCAGTTACAGCAACACCTTAAAGAAAATGAAGAATAAATCACTGACCTCCACAATAAAACACCTGCCAGCATCAGCATTAATGGAAGATTTGATTATCACATTATTACCATGTATATAAACCTGCATTGTGCTGAATAGTCTCTACATTAACATTGTGCGTTCCGTGATAACAACGGATGGGAGCGGACGGACGCGGCTCCAAGCACCACCAACACCAGCTCCGCAGTTGAAGCCAGGAGTCCACAGGACCTCCATGATGACCAGACCGACGCTGGACCCAGAGCTCCAGCCCTCTCCTCCACGCCGAAACAATCATGGGCTGAGGTGACACATCGTCGCCGGAGGAACGGTGGATTTAAACCTGTGACTGCCAGCTCGGAAAACCTAGCGCTCTCTAACTGCTTTGCCCCGCTGGCTGAAGGCCTCATTGCGGCGTCAGCGACGCGAATGGGCCCACCGGGACCAAGATCAGGCGGAGTTCCTACCGTGACATCCGGCTCTGCCGCGGGTCTCTGCAGAGCGACGGGTCCCGCTTCCTCCTGTCCGGATCCAACGGCGTCTGCCGCAGTGTTAATTTTGACAGAGAATTTCAATTTAGTTTTAGTCATAGTCTTTTGACTAAAATAGGGTTTAGTTTTAGTCGCAATTTAGTCATGTTGATTCTATTAATTTTAGTCAAATTTTAGTCGACGAAATTACAGTAGATATTTAGTCGACGAAAATATAGAATAAAGGTAAAGTATTTTAATCACATTTACACCGTATGATCATATGAATAACACGCAAAGATTTGAGTAATTTGTAAAAAAAAAAAAACATTTTACTTCACTTTGCTTTCCAAACTTGTCATTTCTGTGAATTCAGCTTCAACAACTTAAAACACATTAAAAGAAAAAATAAATATAATTATATAATTATAATTCCATCCCATTTCCAATAAGAAAGTGTCTATTCACACGTAATTTTCAAAAAACCTGCAGCCAGTGCTAAACTTTTTTCTTAGTCGACCCAGAGTAAAGGGTTAAGGTTAGGACGGGGGTCGGCAACCTGCGGCTCCGGAGCCGCATGCGGCTCTTCAAGCACCCCCTTGCGGCTCAGTGGCGCTTTTTCAACAATGTTCAATAAAATTGAAAAATGTTGCAAGGAAGTATGTTATAGCGATTTGGGTAGGAGCAGAGCCGAGCAGATGGCTGGCAGGATTGATACCAGAGCTCACTTTTGATTCATACCTAGTACGACCCCAAGTGGTTGGAGAGAGGAGCGTACACGCATACCATGTAACTCCGTTAGTATCAACATTTAGACCACCATTTATTTGACAGTACAGAAGAGCCGACACTGTGAGGAGCCTCACTCATACACACACCACTCTCACTCATGGTGCCGGTAAAACACTCAAGTCCCATAATGCAACACAA
>NW_023416914.1:84735-95537 GCF_002922805.2 Oryzias melastigma | reverse complement strand
GCCTGTCTACACACACACTCTATAGTTACACACACACTTGTTGCCCAAAATAGTCTCTACATTTAAACTAAACATACTCACATATACTGTACATATACTACACATGTACTCAATTCAACTGTAACAGCAGCTCACTCACTCCATCATACAAACCCATTCAGATAAAGACTTGCATTCTGTCACACAAACGGTTAGTGCTAAGATGAGTTCATACCTGTGCTCAGGTGAGTGTTTATGTTTCACTGAAGTCTTTTTAGTTTTTAACAACTGTTTATATTTTGAAGCCCAATGAGGCAAATTTATTTGTGATTTTGGGCTATATAAATAAAATTGAAATTGAAATTGAAGGTTAAAAAAGCAAATGTTTCCTGAGTGCTGCTGTCTCTGCAGCTCACGGCTCCACCAGGGGATGGGTCAAATGTGGAGAACATATTTCACACATTTAGGAGTGTGACAGTTAATGGGACTTTAACTTTAAGTTTAATTTTAAATATATGCGGCCAACAAAAGAAATCCAGCCTTGGACAAACTTAAAATGCAGCAATGGGATCTTGGCTGCACGTATTACATGTGGACAAAACATGAATTTCCATCACATTCTATGCTAGTCACATGTAAATATGTGTAAATAACATCTGTCTTATTATAAATGTCCGAACATTAAAAAAAATGTATTGAAGAGGTAGTCAAGTGTATAAGTGCATAAAAAAACATTCACTAGGGAGTAAGCTGTCCAGGACACCTGTGAGCATGTTATATGTGCTTGAACACACATATGTGTGATGAACTGTAATACCGCCGGCCAATAGAGGGCGCTGTTGGCATGTAAGACGTGATGGCGTTGGAGATTAAACCGGTGACTGCTTGTGGATCTGAAGAAGCAGCGGGGCTGCTAGCGCTCGGAAATACACAACAGCATCGATTTATAACTTTACAAACGTCATGCTAAAACAATAAAGCCAGACTTACATTTAAATGTAAACCTCTCAGCTTCAGAGCTTCACCCGCGTGAAGAAAAGCGCTTCACCACCGCACAGTACCGGCGCTAATTAGCTTGGCGAGAGCAACCCCTTAAAACAATTATGTCAGATAATCCAACTCTTTAAAATGGAACAACTGTTGGAAGGGTCGGGGAGGAATTCGGATTCAGCCCAGAACGCTGGAAATAATCGAGTTTGTTTGTATGTTTACCTTTCCGTGGATTTCAGGCTGGCTTGTCTGCAAACGTCGTATCAGGTTTTCTGGTGTTTTTGCCTGTGATGTCACTCCACACAACGTCTTGTTGAGGGTCGTCTTTAATATAACATTTGTCCATATATGCACTTTTCTGTTTCTACCTGGAGTAGACATTTTTCACCTCTATCACAGACACAATTCATTGAATTAACGTCTTCCCAGGCGGGCTGCAGGGCTCTGTGTTCTGATTGGATCGCTTTGCATTTGCTCCCGCCCTCCTCCACCAGCAGTCATTATGATTGGATGTCATCTTCGATCAGGATGTTCGTTTCGTTTTTATTCGTTGACGAAAAAAGCCTGTCAATTTAGTTAAAGTTTTCGTGTCTGGGTGGGAGTTTTTGTTTCGTTTTCGTTTCGTTTTCGTTGGGTAAATAGTGTCGTTGACGAAGACGATGACGAAAATTTTTCGTCAACGAAATTAACACTGGTCTGCCGCTGCCTCGGAGCCCGCCTTGGTGGAGCCTGATCGGGACGCGATTCTCCCTGGAGTCACGGCGCCTCCGCCGGGGGCCTCCGCTGTTTCTTTGGTGTCCGCCGCGAGAGGGAAACGCAGCTGCCGTCTGCTCCGCGAGGGTCGCGCGCCGCACTCTCCGGCTCACCAGCTTCAGCGGATCCTATGCCAAAAGCGGATCTTCGTATTGGATCCCTGCCTGCCGGGGAATATCTCTCTGGAGCTCTCATCTCTCCACCTGAGCCCGCGGAGGCTGCTGCTCGTCACCCAGAGAGATCGGGGAGAACCGGACCTGTGCAGCAGCTCATCGTGGGAGACTCCGTTGTCCGGCATGTCCGTGTTGCCAGGTGCCAAGCACTTTCATTCTCAGGATCAGCCGTCAATGACATTAATAACTCTGCCCACCATCTCACTGTTAAATACCCCTCTGCTGAGACATTTATTATACATGCAGGCACCAACAACCTTAAACTGCACCAATCTGAGACTCTGAAAGTGGACTTTATCAACCTCGTTCACAACATCCAAGATTTAAACATAAACTGTATCATATCTGGACCACTTCCTGCACCCCGTTACGGAGACATCATGTTCTCTCGCATCCGTCAGCTTCACATCTGGTTAAAATCATATTGTCACACCATGAGCATTCCATACATCGATAACTTCACAACATTCTACAATAGACCATATCTCTTCAAAGCAGACGGTTTACACCCCAACAATAATGGTTCCCGTCTTCTTAGCTTTAACATCGATCTCACCCTCTGTTCTTTCCAAACCATTCCAAGCTGACGGTCGAACCAGGACACCCACACCCCTGATCCATCATTCTCTGCCACTCAGCATCACATACCAGTTCATATCACCAATAGATGTTCCAATCACTTCATTTCTTTCCCAAGTGCCTCACATGTCAGATGTCTCCGTCCAATTCACACAACACCAGTCACTAAACCCATCTCATGCTCACGTCAGATTTTACCCACAACAATGAAAATGGCTGTTTTTAATGTCAGATCACTTTTAAACAAGTCTTTTATCATCAATGATCTGATTTTAGACCATGATTTAACTTGTCTGTTTTTAACTGAAACCTGGCTTGGCACTGATGCTCCAGCTATTCTCACTGAGGCTTCTCCACCTAATTTTAACTTTTTATTTTAAATCAGGGGAGGTAAGAAAGGTGGTGGCGCAGCATCGATAGCTCACAAAACAATAATGTCTGAAAATATTGTATTCAAGAAATATTCTTAATTTGAGCATCATGCTTTTCTCTTTGGTGCCCCACCTGTTTTAGCTGTCACAGTGTATAGACCACCAAACCATCCTTCCTGTTTTATTGAAGAATTTTCTGAATTTTTATCATCTCTTCATATTAGCTACAACAGGATTTTAATTACCGTATTTTCCGGACTATAAGTCGCGGTTTTTTTCATAGATTGAATGTCCCTGCGACTTATACTCCAGTGCGACTTATATACGAATTTTTAATGATGAGATATGGACCGTAAGTCTAGAGTGCCCTCTTATGGTGATCTATCCAATTACTTTATTTACTTTAGTTATTCAGACGTGACACAGAGGACGAAGAATTTAAGGGATTTAGTGATATGGAGTGAGATTGCGTGCAATTAATTACAGTAAAGATACAAAGTTGATGAGTTCTTGAGGCTATAGTTAAATAAAACTGTTATGTTATATAAATGCTACACCTTTTCGTTTTTTTCATGATGCTAATATGTGAATATGTGTTGATACATATTCAGCCTGTTTTCTATTCACTTATGAATGTTATAACTTACCTTCCAGGATGATGTAATATCGTTTTTTTCAACCAGTTTGTAAAATAAATTACTTGAAAAAAATGCGACTTATACTCCAGTGCGACTTATGTATGGTTTTTTCTTCTTCATTATGCATTTTTTGGCCCCTGCGACTTATACTCCGGTGCGACTTATAGTCCGAAAAATACGGTACTGGTGATTTTAATTCACATGTTTATAAAAATGATGTCTATGCTCGTGAGTTTTTAAATCTTCTTAGCAGCCTGGATTTTAAACAACATGTCACACAGGCCACTCACAACAGAGGACACACCCTCGATCTTGTCATCACCTACGGTCTGTCTGCCGGGGTGTCCTCTGTTGTTGACTTACCAATATCAGATCACTGATGTGTGTTTTTTGATGTCACCAGTGAAATCCAACAGGAAGCCTCAGTGAGAACTCTGAGGAAACGGTATATAAATCCTGAAGTAGCTGCAAGTTTTATTCATACTTTTAACCAAACTCCTGCTCAAACTTCATCTGCATCCTGTGATTTTATGGTTGATGATTTTAATAACAGACTTCAGTCTTCCTTAGATGCAGTGGCTCCAGTAAAAACAAAAACATTAAGAACCACTGTTAAAACACCATGGAAGACTGATGACATAAGGTGTCTGAAACAGAAGTGCAGAAGAGCAGAGAGGAGATACAGGAAGACAAAACTAATGACTCATAAAGACATTTTTAAAGAACAACTCAAAATTTAAAATAACTCAGTGAAAAAGGCCAAAACACTATACTTTTCAAATCTAATTTCAGAAAATAAAAACAACCCCAAAGTTCTTTTTAAAACAATAGATATTTTAATAAATAAAGATTTTAATAAGTCCTCCATGTCGTCATCTAATGCTGCATGTGAGGACTTCACAGACCACTTCATGGGTAAAATCAATGTTATTAGATCAAGTCTTTTACCTGTGCCAAACTCTGGTTTTAACAGATCACCAGTGTTGGTTTTACCTGAGGAAACACTGGGGAGTTTTGTCCTGGTTGATGTGTAAATGCTTGGTCGAGTTTTATCCCAAGTAAACACCAAAACCTGCCTTTTAGATCCCATCCCCACTTCACTTTTTAAAACATTTTATGGATTCTTTGAGTCAGAGCTTTTAAATATAGTAAACTGCTCTCTTCAGACGGGTGTCTTCCCCTCTGCCTGTAAGACGGCGGTGGTGAGGCCCCTTCTGAAGAAGAGCAGTTAAGATCCAAATACTCTGGATAACTACAGACCTGTATCCAACTTACTGTTTTTAAGTAAAATTATAGAAAAAAGTGTCGCTACTCAACTTCACGAATTTTTAAATCACAAAAAAATTTTAGAAAAATATCAGTCTGGTTTTAGAATGAACCACAGTACAGAGACGGCTCTTTTAAAGATCGTTAATGATCTTAGAATACATTTAGACTCACAGAAACTTTCTGTTCTGGTGCTGCTGGTTCTTAGTGCCGCCTTTGATACGGTAGATCACCAGATTTTATTAGATAGACTTAGGAGTCTAGTGGGCCTCTCTGGAAATGTCCTTAAGTGGTTTTATTCTTACCTTTCAGATCGACACTTTTATGTAAGTATGGATACATGCTCCTCAAGAATCCATGAAATAAGTTGTGGGGTTCCCCAAGGGTCAATTTTAGGTCCCATTCTTTTTAACTTGTACATGTTGCCTCTTGGGGATGTCATCAGGAGACACGGCGTTGACTTTCACAGCTATGCTGATGATACTCAGCTTTACATCGCTTTGTCTCCTGATGACCTTGAACCTGTAAATACTCTTTTAAACTGTATTTTAGATATAAAGTCATGGATGGCAGAGAACTTCCTTCAGCTCAACCAGGACAAAACAGAAGTTTTAATCATCGGTCCTGAAGACAAGAGAGAGAGAATTTTAACTCGTCTTCAGAATTTTAAACCTTCTCACTCTGTGAGAAACCTGGGCGTTCTTTTAGACTCTGAGCTGAATTTTATTCCTCATATTAAAAATGTCGTTAAGACAGGTTTTTATCATCTAAAAAATATCGCCAGAGTCCGCCCATTCCTCTCTCTCTCCAGCACAGAGGTGCTGATGCATGCTTTTATTTTTAGTCGTTTAGATTATTGTAATGCCCTGCTCTCTGGTTTACCTCAAAAATCTCTTTCAAACTTACAATTATTACAGAACTTGGTGGCACAAGTTCTGACGAGGACCAGGGGGCGAGAACACATTACACCAGTTTTAAAATCGCTGCATTGGCTCCCTGTGCGTTTCAGGATTGATTTTAAGATTCTTTTAATGGTTTATAAATGTTTTTACGGTCTTGGGCCTTCTTATTTAAGTGATCTTCTTTTAAAGTATGAACCCTCGCGGACCCTGATGTCCTCCGGCACCGGCCTGCTAGTGGTTCCTAAGGTGAGGACCAAAACACATGGTGAAGCTTCGTTCTACCATTACGGTCCTCGCCTCTGGAACAGCCTGCCGGAGAGTCTCAGAGCCGCAGAGACTGTAGAAATTTTTAAGAAGAGACTCAAGACTCACCTCTTTAATGCTGCTTTTACTTGACCTTATGTCCTTATTTATTTGTTTTAGTAGTTTTAATATGTGTTATTTTTATATATTATGTTATGTATTATTTTATTTTATTTTGTGAATTTATTAATATTTTCAATAATATTTTATGTCTCTTATTTAAACATTTTACTATGATTTTAAACCCAGTGTTTCCTGTGGGTTCTATCATATCAGGGCTTGTCTGCTTGGTCTGGGGTTGTTGGCGTGGTTCTCCCCCTTGCTGGGGCGGCTGGAGTCCTGCACTGCAGCCTCACAGCTGTGGAGTGGACTCCGTTGCTGTCCCGGTCTGGGTGGGTGCCATGGCGATGTTCCTTTGACTGAGCTGGTCCCTGGTATGATAGAATCCTCAATACTGTTTCCTCACAGCAGAGCCAAGCCTTAAGTTTATTTTACAATTCTGATTTATAAGTCATTTTTATAAATATTCATTGTGTGTGGGATCATGAGTTGTATGTGTTGGGGGGTGGGGGTGGTGTGGGGGAGTGAAGGTTTTTTTTTTGTATATGTTTTTATTTTTAATGTAAAGCGCTTCGAGCTGCGCAAAGTATGAGAAGCGCTTTTTTATAAATAAAATTTGATTGATTGATTGATTGATTGATGAAGGCTGGTGGGTAAACAGGCAGCGAACTTCGATTCCTGAAGTATGAGAGACAAAGGTGAGTAAAGAGTCCGTGATTGTTGAGCTGGTAGTCGGGCTGAATAGCGAGATGTTCCGATCAGAGCAGGGATGCAGAGTTAAATAGGAGAGCAGACAGGTGCAGGTGATCAGCGTGATGACCTGCTGCAGCCGTAGCCAGGGCAGAGGCAGCAGCTGCCATAACAGTACCCCCCCTCAACGACCGGCACCAGACGGTCGAGCAGGCTGGTCAGGGTGGTCCTGGTGGAACTGGGAGACAAGATCAGGATCCAGGATGAAGCACGCCGGCACCCAGGAGCGTTCTTCGGGACCATAGCCTTACCAATCAACTAAATACTGCAAACCCCGTCCTCGGCGGCAAGATCGGAGCAGGCGCCTGACCGTGTAAGCAAGACCCCCGTTAATGAACCGAGCCAGAGGTGGAGCAAAGGGGCGGGTCTTGACAGGCTTTACTTTATAGACATGGAAGGTCGGGTGTACATGAAGAGACCTAGGCAGACGTAGGCGAATCGCAACTGGGTTGACCACCTTCGAGATGGGAAAGGGTCCGACAAACCGTGAAGACAGTTTCTTGTTCTCGATACGAAGGGGTAGATCAGTGGGGGAAAGCCAAACCTTTTGGCCCACCTGATAGGAGGGAGCAGGAACTAGTCGTCTATTGGCGGAGGCGCAGTAGAACTCCACAGTCCGTGGGAGAGTCTGAATCTTGGTTAGCGGAACTTACCTCCTCCTCAATGTCAGTACTGAACACAGCGAGACGAGCAGAGACAGGCAATATGAAGTCAGGAGACGCCTCTCTAGACGGACAGTCCTCCCAGCGGGACAGGGCGTCGGCCTTCATGTTCCGTGACCCTGGCCTATAGGACAGAGAGAAGGTGAATCGGTTGAAAAATAGAGCCCAGCGGGCCTGGCGAGGGTTCAGTCTTTTGGCGGTTCTCAGGTACTCTAGATTTTTATGGTCCGTGAACACAAAAAAAGGGATTTCAGACCCTTCTAACCAGTGCCGCCACTCCTCCAGTGCAGCCTTTATGGCTAGCAACTCCTTGTCACCAACACAGTAATTCCTTTCAGCGCTGGACAGGTGCCGGGAAAAAAAGGCACATGGATGCATCTTGTTATCTGCACTGCGCTGGAAGAGAATAGCTCCTATCCCAGCGTCAGAGGCATCCACCTCCACGGTGAAATGTTTGCTGGGATCAGGCGGGATCGACACTGGAGCTGACGTGAAGCGGTTCTTAAGGTCTTGGAAAGCAGACTCTGCTTGACATAGAGCTGGTTTTGAAGCAACCTCAGGAGAACCTTGCGTACATGTTGAACGTGCTCTGCCTCTGACCGAGAGAAAACCAGGATATCGTCAAGGTAAATGAACATAAATCGGTTTAACACGTCCCCCAGCACGTCGTTAACCAGGTTTTGAAAAACTGCTGGTGCATTGGTAAGACCAAATGGCATGACCTGGTATTCAAAATGACCTGAAGGTGTGTTGAAGGCTGTCTTCCACTCTTCTCCTGCCCTGATGCAAACCAGATGGTAGGCATTGCGGAGATCCAGTTTGGTGAAGAATTTGGCCCCCTGGAGGAGTTCAAAAGCAGAGGACATAAGCGGAAGGGGATAGCGGTTACGTACAGTGATCTCGTTGAGTCCTCTGTTGTCGATACATGGTCTTAAACCTCCATCCTTTTTCTTAACAAAGAAAAATCCTGTCCCCGCAGGAGAGGAGGAGGGCCTGATTAGTCCAGCAGCTAGTGACTCCTTAATGTAGGTCTCCATGGCCACCCTCTCAGGACCCGAGAGGGGGTATAAACAACCACGAAGAGGAGAAGAACCTGGCAAAAGGTCAATGGGACAATCGTAACGGCTGTGAGGTGGTAAAGCAGTAGCTTTTACCTTGTTGAAGACCTCTTTGAGATCGTGGTACATAACAGGCACTCGGGAGAGATCTGGGTATCTCTCCACAAATCTCTTGTCCTGGTTTGATGGTGATGGGGCTTCCATAGCACCAAGACAGTTGTTGAGGCAGTCCGCACTCCAGACCAGGACCCGACCTGATCGCCAGTCAACTTGAGGATTATGTTGTTGTAACCAGGATAAGCCTAGAATGACAGGAATATCAGTGTTCTTGATAACATGGAACCTGACAAACTCGAAGTGGTTGTCGATCTGCATCTTCACTGGCTCAGTTATAACACGACTGTTTGTTATGACACGTCCATCAATAGCCTTGACACTCAGTGGTCACTGCAGCCATGAGACATTGACCCCCCACTTGTGTACAGTCTCCTCAGCCATGAAATTGCTGTCAGCTCCTGAATCAATAAGCACAGAGTCAATGTGTACCTTATTCTTGACGTGAAAGGATGCTCTCGTACCCTGGTTGGACTGGAAGGAGGAAAACAGAGAAAGGCTCACACACGTCTCCTCCTCTCGTGCTGAGCCGGGCCTTTTACTGGACAGTTCTCAATGCGGTGATCTGGAGAACCACAGTAGAAACAGAGGTTCTGCTGGAATCGACGATCTCTCTCCTCCTTGGAGAGTCTGGTACGGCCTAGTTGCATAGGCTCCTCCAAGTCAGGTCCAAAAAAGGAGGATGGTCTGGGATGTGAATGACTTTGGTGCTCCAAAAAAACACTGGATGTCCGTTGTCTCTCTCTTCCTCTCTCTCGAATACGCCTGTCGATACGGGCTGCCAGAGTCATCAAGTCATTGATGCGCCTTGGGAGTGCGCGTGCTGTTAATTCGTCCTTGACAGTATCAGTAAACCCTCTTAAAACATGTCATAAAGGGCCTCCTCATTCCACCTGCTGTTACTTGCTGTGGTTCGAAAACGTATGATGTAATCATCAACACTCTCTTTGTCTTTACCCATCTTTGTTAGTTGTCGAGCAGCCTCCCGGTGGGGTTTAACAGGATCGAAGACCTCTTTGAACTCCTCTGAAAATGTTCTGTATGAAGAGCAGGCATCTGAATCTCGAGCCCACTCAGCTGTGGCCCATTGTGCAGCTCGGCCGAGATGACATAGGCGACCTTGGATCTCTCAGTCGGGAAGGCAGACTCCTGCAGAGAAAAGTTCAGTTCACACTGGTAGAGAAAGGTTCCACACAATGCAGGGGTCCCATCGTATGTTTCTGGGGGTTAATCTTGGGTTCAGTCCTGGGTTGCATGGTAACAGTAGAAGGAAGAGTTTTTGATATGCTCATAGCAGACAGTCTCTCAGTAATATCACACAGTTTGGTAGAAAATTCTGTCATCCTCACATCATAAGTACTGAAGGCTCCCTCCACTTGAGACTGGAAATCCTGGGCTGTCTTTGGGTCCATCTTGGCCGGAACGTTCTGTCAGGACTAGTCACTGGAGTTCAGAATCCACGTACTGTGGATCTGTTTATTTCTGCGGAACATTCTTGCGTACTTCGCCAGATCAGCGTGATATTTAGAAAGATGTTCATTAAGAAACACATTAGACCCCTTCAGGTTTTTGCGTTTTTTCATCAGAGATATCTTGTGCTTTCGATTCACAAACCTAATCAGGATCTCTGGTTTATCCGTATTCTTTCTCCGAGGAAGCGGATGACAGACCTCAACAGTATTTAGGTCCAAGGAAATCCCTTTAGACGCAAGAAATTCTCCAACTTGATTCTCCACGGTCAGGTTTGCTGCCGTCACAACTCCGTTAGAATCCCTGCTAGCACTGGTACCACCAGGCTGCACCCGGGGTTGAAGTTGAAGTCCCGTGAGAATCACATTATTCATCCACGCCCGTTGATCCATGTCATGCATCCTCCTCTCCAGGAGATCTTGGCGATTATCTCGTTGCTCGTTACGTGCCTTTTCTTGACGTAAATCTTCCACGAGTTGGAGCAGTGGTGTTAGCTTAGCTTCCAGCAGGGCTGCTAGCGTGGATTCAGAGAGAACAGCTGGGGTTACCTTAGACTGGATGTCGGCTAACGCGGTTTTAAGCTCTGCCAGATCGGCTTCAAGATTTTTCTTCTGTGCCATGTTCAACTCTCCTCGTTGCGGTAATTGTTGCCACAGCTCGGTGATTAAAATCGCTTGTGGGCAACTTTAAAAGCCGAAGAGTTGAGGAGAGCTGGAGACACACGTCTGCTCGTG
>NW_023416914.1:78771-84721 GCF_002922805.2 Oryzias melastigma | reverse complement strand
AAAGATGCCTCTCCATAAGTTTTGGTTTTTACTGTTGGAATGACTAGTAGACCAGTGCTAGAGGATCTCAGGGTCCGCGAGGGTTCATATTTGACTAAAAGATCAGACAAATAAGAAGGCGCAAGACCATTAGGACATTTGAAAACCATTAAAAGTATCTGAAGAGTGGTCTGGTTTTTGAATATCAGTTTTTATGAATATGGAACTTTCCTAAAATAGTCAAAACATTAAAAACTAAATCAGAAATATTCTTTGAAAGTACACCAAAAAGAATATGCTTTTTTCCCAAATTTAGTGAAACAGAAAATTTTGACAAACACATATAAGTGGAATGTATAATCTGTTTTCATTTTTTCAATTGAAAATTCAATGAAAAAATGTGGGGAAAAAAAACAACAACTCGTCACTCTTTGGGGAATTTATTGAATTTAATTTAACATTACAGTTTTGCTTGTTCAGCGTCACCATGATGTGATCTCTGAATGTAACCTAAACCATTTCTAAAGTCATGTGACTTGTTTCTGCACAGGAAATTCACCTGCTTTGATCAACTGGTGAGACACGCATGTGTTTTTCTGGTGCACACAACTTACTTTCTAGTGAACAGATACTTCCACCAGAAACCACTTCTTTTTACAGCAGACCGGACCAGAAACATAATAACAAAATAACCTTTGGTCAACTTGTTATCTGTAGATTTGTTTCTGTTTTGATTTTTTATCAGATGGAAAAATGTCTAAAATATAAATGTGCAAATCAATGAAAAGTGAAACTAAATTAAACTTGCAAACATTAGTGAACATCAGAATTTGGAGTTAACCTCCTTTCTCACCTGAATTTCGTCATGGTTTGGTCGTCACCAGGGGCCCGTTCCAAGAAGCAGGTTTAACAAATGTAGAGTTCAAACCTGAACTTAGAGTCACTGGACTCAAAATTCTCAAACTCAGGGTTTTCGGTTTCAGAACAGCTGAAAATGTTTGATTCAATCAACTTGAAGTTGTTAGAACCAGAATCAGGTGTGAGCGTCGCGACCATAAAAAGCCCCGATCAATGGAGCAAAGACAGCATGAGTCACCATGGCAACGGGAACAAACACTTGAGTTTTGTGCTTCCAGCGGCGGAAATTGATAAGTTCCTTCAAGCATATGCGACTATAGGAGAACATTTTCATCAAGAAAAGCAACACAGCTGCAGCGGTAGAACAGAGAGAAAATATCTGCAGTTATTTGATTCATTCCAAATAATGAATAAATAATGTCAGGAAGGTTATTTTGTCACTTGTTGAGTAAGGAATGGTTTTTGATCTGTTACTAATTTAACCAGTAATCCCCGTAATCGCATGAATGACCAGTTTTGGTAACCCCCCCCCCCCACCTACACACACGGATATCACTGCACACTAAAAAGAAACTGTAGCTGCATATGTTAAAAAAGCATTTATTTAATTTTCATTCTCAAGACTTAAAAAATATTCGCCAAATTCTTTTTTTAAGCGTAAAAAACACTTTCCGTAGCTGGAAATCAAACTCACAAACTCTGCAGAGGTAAGCAGCGTTGCTGACAACCAAGCTAATGTTTGACACAAGTGTTGGACAGTAGATGAGTTCACAAGCTTTCCCGGTGTTTGACATTCAATAATTTCTATTGTTAAGGGTTTAAAATAAGGAAAAGAAAACTGTATTTTTTAATAGCTAGTCCCTGGAAAAACTCACTATTTATAATATCGCTGAAATAAAAATGAATTGGGAAACAGCAGTCAGTCGACTCGTGTCCTCCAAATCCTCTACCGACGTAAATAACATTTCCTCTGGATTAATCCAGCCTCCTCTCTACATGATCCTCTATGAATGAACATGTCATTTTGGTTTCTGCGTGGTGGAAACGTGACGTCTCTAATGTGAATGTTCTCTAAATGTTCATGAGGAACTCATATTTGAACATCTTTCACTTTAAAAAGGGGCGGAGACCTCAGAGAACTCTAAGTTTCCTGAAGAAAACCTGCTACCGACCAGGTTTCGTTCACAGACTCAGTTACCATAGTGATTGATTCTGAGTTAACCTTAAACCGCATCTTGAAACGGGCTTGGTTTCACCCACTTTCACGGGTTTAAGTTATCTCTCTTTCTGAAACCGAAAACTCAGAGTTTTACTGAATTTGGAGTTCACGAACTCAGAGTTCCAACAAAACCTGCTTCTTGAAACGGACCCCTGGCCATCAATATCAGGATTCAAATCCTGTGTAACAACACATTTCACAATGTCATTCAAGTGTGGAAAATACAATGAAATGTTCTAAAATCTTTTCCTGCTTTGGCTGCCTGAATTCTTTATCAACACCTGCCTTTTTCCTTCCCTTTGAGAAGACACCATCAGTGGCCAGACTGACATCACATGACCAGTTCACTCCCACATTGTCCAGCGCAGTAACTAGAGAGGTGACTATCTCACCAGCTGTTGTCGTGTCCATCACAAAAGGAGACGCAATGTTTAGCAACCAACCACAGGAGGAGCCCCCCTCTGTGGTCCAGAGAGGGCTCTGCTGTGCAGAGATAACCTCAGCAGGGGAGCAACTCCTTCTAATGCAAACATTTCATACAAGAGTCTTGAGTTGTCTGACTTTAGTGATGAACCAGAAGAGTCACATGATAGAAAAAAATCTGTGAATACATAAAACCTCAAATAAAAAAATCCAAATAAGTGTAGGAACACTGTATAGTGTATCTAAATGTTAACAATCATTCTTTCAAAGTCAAACTGGACGGTAGTTTTCTAGGTTTCTATGATCTTTGTTTGGTTTCATGAGCGCCTCTTTAAACACTTGGAACAGCAGGTCTCTCAGTGATTCCCAAAAGTCTCTCTAAACATTGAACTAGCTGATGATTGGAATGATTTAGTGAGGACCAGCAGAAATAGTTCAACCACAGCAGGAAGTGTTGACAGAAATGGAAAGAAACTAAAGCAGCTCCAGAATTGAAGATTCTTTTCTTGGTTTTTCCATCTCTTCATGGTCTCAGTCCTCCCTATCTTTCAGATCTTCTTTTACCTCACAGACCCCCCAGAACTCTCAGGTCCTCAGGTGCTGCTTTACCAACAATTATTTACACTCATTTTCAAACTCTGGCATGTTTTTTAAGGTTTTTCAATATTAAAATGAACTTTTTCGTATTTGAAATGTATTCTATACGTTTGAATCATTAATGGATTGATGGATTGATGAGTTAATCAGCAAAATAGACAAATAGAGAAGTTTTAAAATATATGATCAAACAAATCAAGTTTTCATCAGTAAAGTCATCTTAGTTTTGTAAAATGTGTCTAAAGGTTTATTTGATGAGATCTCAAACATTGTTCCTGCTAAGAAGCTTCATCAATGTTTCAGATTTAGACTGTTTGACCTGCAGAAATCCTGTAGTTCAGAGGAAGCTCTGCTGAGGCTGCTGACAGTTATCAAAGCCTCTAAAAAAGCTTTGGAGGAGGATTTATCAACCATTACAAACACGTTAATATGGATTCTAAAACGGATACAATAATAATTATTTCATTTTTCATCTTTTTCAGGCTGTGGAGCTGTAAACTCTCCTCAGGAAGCTGTGAAGTTCTGTCCTCCGTCCTCAAATCTCCATCATGTCTGAAAGTGTTGGACCTGGGTAATAACAACCTGCAGGATTCAGGAGTGAAGCTGTTGTCTGAGGGGCTGCAGAGTCCAGACTGTAAACTGGAGACTCTTAGGTAAGGAAACAGAAAACTTCAGTTGTGTTTGTGAGTGTTGTTGGTGCTCATGTTCTCCATCACTAGAACTTCATTTCCTGCTTCTTGAGTCTGTGACATCTCTGTGTCTCCATGCTGTGAACTATTCTTTAATCAGCTCTCTAACACAGAGCTGGCAGTACTGTGTGAAGCACGTCGTCTCCAGATTCTTCATCCTTCACTTCCTGCTATGAAGAATGTGGAGTTCTCTTCCTGTTCAAAGGATTTAGCAGTTGGAAAATGATGTCCACACATGGAAAGAAGTGACAGGAAGAATGTGGAGCTTTCAGTCAAGTTGCTGTTTGTTCTTCACATTCTAATTCATCTTTTCTGAATTCATTTCCTGCTTTAACACAAGATCATAGAAAACACATTCAAACTAAAACTACAGAAACGTCTAGAAAAGCTCAGAGATCTCAGTGCTGACACACTATTTCTACAGTTCACTGAATGACTTTCATTGCTTTAAATTATTGTTTTATTTGTATTTAAAAGTTGATCTTCTCTCTAGTAGAGTGTTTTTCTGCAGAGCTTCAGGTTCACTTGTTTTATACACAAAGCAGGTTTTTCTTTTTAAAGAAAAGTTTGTAGTTTTTATTTTTTTTTACCTTAAACAGATTTTCTATTTCATATTTTACTGCAAAAATTTGATCTTAATTAAAAAAGTAAAAATATGAATTCAGTTTTGCAAGAAAAAAATATTCTCCAAACATTTTTAGCGGTAAATAAATAAATCTTTCAAGCTTCTTCAATGTTTTAAATCAGGGATCCTCAAACTTTTTCTTGTGAGGCCACATAACTGTTTCTTCTCTCATGGGGGGCGGAGTCAGAAAAGTAACAATTATGCTTTTCCAGAGAGCCACACACAATCACATTTTAACAATCTCTTTGTGTAATCTTCACAGAGAAAATAAAACTAAAACATTCCAAAAATTAAACCAGTGAATCAGGAATCCTCTCCTGTCATGGTTCTTTGGAGATGTTGGAGTCCTGCAGCTCCTCACACAGGACTCTTCTTAGTGATCTGGATCTTTTGACTCTTTAGGTCGTTGGGTTGTTTATCTAACTTATCAATAGTTATATCAACTTATGAGCAAAATTAAAAACTTATTAAAAAAACGTCTTTATATTTATAAGTGTAAAATTTGTTAAAGATTTTTTTTCTCCCAGGTAACAATGTACAAAATAAACTTTCAAAGTGAATCAACACAAAACACAACAACCACAACCTGAAACACTAGTATAATGTGCAAATGAAAAGAAAAAAAATAAGAGAATGTGTAATCATGGTAAAGGTTTGAATTTATCAAATATCTCATCTTTGTGAAGTTGATCTGGTTTTCTTCTGTCAGTAAGGATCTGATCAGTTCTGAGGAAAGTTCTTCTCAGGTTCTGCACAGGTTGGTTGTGGAGTCGGTTCTGTTTGAGATTCTTTTCATGCAGATTCTAAATCCTGTCTTCCTATTACCAATAACTGTGAAATGCTTCCAAATGTTTGTTCTTTTTCACAGTCACTTGTAACAAGGTCCGAGGGAGTAGGTTCCCTATGATTTGGATCTGGAGGTGTGTGGAGACCGAGGACCCGGGACAACAGTTTCAGAAGTGGGGTTAAAAGCAGTGTTAATTTTGACAGAGAATTTTAATTTAGTTTTAGTCATAGTCTTTTGACTAAAATAGGGTTTAGTTTTAGTCGCAATTTAGTCATATTGATTCTATTAATTTTAGTGAAATTTTAGTCGACGAAATTACAGTAGATATTTAGTCGAAAAAAATATAGAATAAAGGTAAAGTATTTTAATCACATTTACACCGTATGATCAGATGAATAACACGCAAAGATTTGAGTAATTTGTAAAAAAAAAAAAACATTTTCTTCACTTTGCTTTCCAAACTTGTCATTTCTGCGAATTCAGCTTCAACAACTTGAAACACAATAAAAGAAAAAATAAATATAATTATATCATTATAATTCCATCCCATTTCCAATCAGAAAGTGTCTATTCACACGTAATTTTCAAAAAACCTGCAGCCAGTGCTAAACTTTTTCTTAGTCGCACTGACCCAGAGTAAAGGGTTAAGGTTAGGATTATGGTTATGATTATGGTTAAACAAGCTAATGTTTCCTGAGTGCTGCTGTCTCTGCAGCTCACGGCTCCACCAGGGGATGGGTCAAATGTGGAGAACACATTTCACACATTTAGGA
>NW_023416914.1:62432-67932 GCF_002922805.2 Oryzias melastigma | reverse complement strand
CCCCCTTCTTTTCTCTTTCATTGAAGGAAAAAAAACAAGTCAGACATTATCTATAATCGAACAGTAAACCTTAAAATAACAAAAACAAAAATACCTTCTTCAAGAGAACATTATTAACTCTTGCAGAGTAAATGATTCACCGTCCTGTGAGAGTTTCACTCTACGGAGACCCTGGACCCGTTGATGTAACCCACGTGTCGTCTGTAGTTAACATTCTTCCCTTTGGCCCGGGCCCGCTCCATCTTCGGCCACACGGCCGCTCGAGCTTCACGGTCTGCTTTGCTGAAATCCTCCTTGAAGCGGATCCCCAGGTCCTTGCAGATCTGGCAGTTCTTGGTATTCTTCCAGAAAGCATCTCTGTTGCGCCGCATGACGAACTGCAGGATGATCTGGCGATGTCGTCCGTCCTCCTTCCTCCCCAGCCGATGAACAGCGTCCACCACCGTGTCCATTGTGTCGGCCCAATGTGTGCGATCTTCGAAGGGATTTCAACCACAACTTCTCTGGTGTTTTCTCCTTCTTTTACTTTCAGGCTGTCGATTTTTAAATTCCATCTCCGTCTATGTATCTCCAAATCTGCAACTTTCTCTTTCATGTCTTGGTTCTCCTTTATAATCCGCGGCATCTCTTTTTCCATTGTTGTGATCTTGGCTTTGCAGTCCTTTATCTCAGCAGCGTTCGTCTCGACCAGCCGAGAGATGTTTGCCACCATTACTGTGTTTTCTCGAAGCTGACTTCCAAAGTCGTCTATTTTAGAAGTTAGTTTTTCAATTGCAGCCAAAATAGCCTCTTCAGATTTGACCGTATATTCTTGTCCTGCTTTTATCTTCAAAGGTGGTCCAGGAGGTTTTATAGGAGTTATTGGGGGTCTCCTTTTCATGCTGGAAGTGCAGTCCATTTGAGAGTAGTCATGCTGCCATGTGGTCGGCTGCTGCGGCGTAGCTAGCTTCGAGTCGACTTTCTTCAATGCCATTTGAGCAGAATTGCAAAAAGAGTGTCCCAATAAAAAATCAAAAATGCGCAGCTGTTTACCAGCAAGGCTGTTCAATCTCAATTTTAAAAATCTGACATTTGCTACGAAAAACGGGGCGAAGACAGGAGCTCAGTGAAAGTCGTCCGCTCAGTCCGCCATTCCAGCCGGAATCAATCACACCCAAAACTTTCAACCGTCGCAAATGTTGGCGGCAAAGAGGAATTGACGTAATATACACTCGCATGATTAGGGTGTGGTTAGGGAAAGGGGATCAGGTAGTGACACTGCACAGATCTCCTGCAGTGCATGCTGGTTAGTTTCTGTCCCCGACATCAAATCTGCGGCGTCACGAAGTATGGAAGGAAAAGGGCGGGTTCAAGGTGCCTTCCAAAGCCAGCGCGGCCAGATAATAGGTAATGCGCTGGCTTCAAGGCGCCATGATGACTACAAAACAATGCATTGTGGGAAACGGTGTCCTGAAAGTTCTTGTAGTTCGATGTGAAATAATATTAATTTTTTACTCATCTGGAAGGTAGTCAATCACTGATGAAAAATTAAACAATATTTAAAATAATCTGTGGTTATGTGTGTTACTGTTGTCTTTAAAATTAACTTTAATTTCTATTTTTATTTGTTTATTTGGGACAGTGCACATGAAAAGAATCCCGCAGATATTTTTTTATCTGCTTTAGTCTGAAAGATGTTAAAAATAATATAAAAGACATAACAGCACAGATCATACTAGGAGGAGTGGCATATTAAAATTCAACCGAATGTTGAGGACAACCCCCAACTCCTTGTTCTCATACAGTCTTGTCGTTCAGTCTCATCTCAGGCGCCTTTCCCCGCCCCCTCCTGCAGCAGCTTAGTCTCGCCGATGATGCCAGGTCATCTCAAACACACCTAGTACCTACACCGCCCAGTAATATAAACCTGCAGTCCTGGAGACCCAACAACGCTCTCAGGACCACATTCTCAGGACTGCATTCTCAGGACCCAGGTCTCAAAAAGACCTGGGTCCTGAGAATGCAGTCCTGAGAATGTGGTCCTGGACCATTGCAGACTCCTCAGCGCCCATGGTCCCACATCGCTGTGGACTTCATCACGGACCTCCCAAGTTCCCAGGGTAACACCACCATCCTGTCGGTAATTGATCGTTTCTCTTAAGCCTGTCGTCTTCTCCCCATCCCCAAGTTACCCACCGCAATGGAGACGGCCGAGCAGCTGATTACTCATGTTTTCCGATGCTACGGTCTCCCCGAAGATATCGTCTCCGACCGGGGCCCACAATTCACATCTTGTGTCTGGCAGGAGCTGTGCAAAGGCCTGGGGATCAACATCAGCCTCACATCCGGTTACCATCCCCAGTCCAACGGCCAAGTGGAACGCCTTAACCAAGAGGTCACAAGATTTCTGCGGACCTTCTGTAGCCACCATCAGGAGGACTGGAGCCGGTTCCTGGTCTGGGCAGAATACGCCCAGAACTCATTAAAGAAGGTGTCCACTGATCTTTCTCCATTCGCGGTGGTCGACTTCAATATTTGGTGGACTGGGAGGGGTACGGCCCAGAAGAAAGATCCTGGGTCGACGCCAACAACATCCTTGACCCCTCCCTGATCTCGCAATTCCATCTGAGTCACCCATACAGACCTACTCCTCGACGTTGTGGCCGTCCTCGACGCCGTTGGACTTCTCGCTTCCAGAGCCGCTCGCAGGGGGGGGGCCTATCTCCAACCACCAGAGGGATCCCTCACCTGAGTTTTAACCTGCCTTCTCCTCACCTGTTTCCCTCCTGCCTTCATCACCAGCTGGTTCTCATCAGGCTCATTATCTCTGTGTATTTAGTCACCCTATTCACACAGCTCTTTGCGAAGTATTGTATTGGCCCCTGATACATATCCAAGCAGTCTGTTCTTTTGCCTTCTTGTGTACTGACCTCTTCCTGTTCCCTGACTCCCTGCCTCGCTCCTTGTCTGACCTTTTGCCTGGATTTTTGACCTCGCCTTGCTTTTGCCCTTGTCGGATTTTCTGCCATTAAAATCTGTTGCACATGGATCTCAATGCCTCAGCCTCTTCGTCACACTGTTGAATTATACATTTATTTTTAACCCTTAAGGCACCAGGGTTTTATCTAACTGCTGATAGAGTTGAGTCTGGTATTTTCCAACCACCTAAAACTTATCAGAAGATGAGAATATTAGGATCTTAATATAAATTTGTAGTTACATTTTGTCTTCTGTTACACTAATTTAACACATTCTCAATGAGAAACGCATGTATTTCACAATTATATAAAAATGAAATAAATTTAAAAGTAGCGGCTGAGTGGATCAGTGGGCTAGGTGAAGGGCTGGCATGCAGGAGCCCTGGGTTCAATTCCCAGGATTGTCCACTGATCCCCACCCAGATTGGGTCCTTAGGCAAGACCCTTGAGTAGTAGTTCACTTTCGGCTTATCCCTTTCGGGGTCGCCACAGCGTAACAGCACCCACTGTTTCGCATCAGTGATTTGGCAGAGTTTTTACGCCGGATGCCCTTCCTGACACAACCCTGTATTTGGAGGGCACAGGGACCCAGTTAGGCAGCAGCGTCAATAATAAATTTAAAAGGGCCAGAAAATCAAATAAAAACCAGACCTAAAACATCTGGAAAATTAAATAGGATCTGCTGTGGTGAGAAGAATAACTGTTATTATGAGTGACATTAACAGAATAACTTACATTTATTAGGCGTTACATCAGGTTTTAAAAGACAAAACAATACTTTTAACCACCTAACAAGTCTGTACAAGAAATCACAGCTGAATATAGGAAGGGAAAAATACATTAGAACAATTTTTCTGATTAAACGTGAGATTAAAAAAAATACTTTCTACTTGGGGAGTATCTCTGCTTTTGTCAATTCTATACCAATCCTCTGTCAAATGTATCTACTTTACTAAACTAAATATTTTGTTCTTTGAAATGTTTTGTAACAGTTGCCATTTATTTTTGATTTTAGAGAGTTTTTGATCATGAATTTGAACCTTTTATAATCTATTTTGTAGAACAAAGCATTCAAATCACTGTTTCATCTAGAGACTTCCTCTTTTGAATTATTGTATAAATCTGGAAAAAAAGATACGCAAGTCAAATGTAAAGTAAAGAGTAATTAAGTTCTGAGCAATACAACATAAATACTTAATATTCAATCAATCAATCAAGATACTTTATTAATCCCCTGGGGGGAAATTCATTTTAAAACATCATCATTATAAAAAGTAATATTATTCAGTAATAGCAATTAATCAAGTGTGTTTACTACATTACCAGTATAAACGGCACCATTTTATACACAATAAAGGTTTTTAAAATAAAAAGTTTGTATTCTTTTTTGTTTTCACCTTAAACAGATTTTCTACTTCATATTTTACTGCAAAATATATATAAATACATACTTGACTTTGCTCAGTAAACATTTTGTTTCCCCTTTTTGCAATACATGTAGACTATATTTGGGTTAAAAGTGACAATATTAAAGAATCACATACAAGAAAATTATAACACTTGAAGATGGAAAACAAAAAAGTTAACTATGCTGTAAAATGGTAAAAGATTTATTTCTGATAAACCATCATGAATTTATTTTTGCACAAACAACATTAATTTGAATAAAAGCTAAGCTAAGCTACATGCAGACATCACTGTTTATGTTTATCCAAAAAACAGAAATTTAGTGGTAATTTACTTCTTATGTTTTAAGATTCATCTGATAAATGATCTGATAAATGATTGTTTATCCTTTAGCAGCGCTTAGATCATTTTTGTACTCTTATTACTCACGTGTGCAATGTCTCGTAAAGTCTCCAGATAATAAAACAAACTCCACCCTGAAGGAGGCGCTGTGTTAGAAATGCCTGGGTCCTGAGAATGCGGTCCTGAGAGCGTGGTCCTGACAACGTTGTTGGGTCTCCGGGCCTGCAGGTACACCCTTCTCAATTTGGATGCTTCAAATATCTGGAAATAAACTATCAGGACAAGTCTAGAACAGTTAGTAGAATCAGATTATGATCCTTTGATGACAAAGATAAACGGCTCCATAGAGAAGAGGATGACACTACCAACATTAATCATGGGAAGAATAAATATATTAAAGATCAGCAGATTTCCAAAATTAAGGATTCAAGGATGGATTTCAGGTGGTGGGGGGATGGGTTGTTAAAATAGGACTGTAAATGAGATAAAGCATTATTTAAAACACTGTTGAAAAATTTGCGGTTATTGTAAATGATGAATTCCATCCATCCATCCATCTTCTTGGCCGCTTCGTCCCTTTCGGGGTTGCGGGGGTGCCGGAGCCTAACCCGACTACTGATGGGCGAAGGCGGGGTTCATCCTGGACAGGTCGCCAGTCAGTCGCAGGGCCTCAATCACACACACATTCACTCTCACATTCACACCTATCAACCTATGAAGCATGTTTTTGGACGGTGGGAGGAAGCCGGAGTCTCCGGTGAAAACCCACGCATGCACGGGGAGAACATGCAAAC
>NW_023416914.1:59698-62154 GCF_002922805.2 Oryzias melastigma | reverse complement strand
ATCTCTGAATGTAACCTAAACCATTTCTAAAGTCATGTGACTTGTTTCTGCACAGGAAATTCACCTGCTTTGATCAACTGGTGAGACATGCATGTGTTTTTCTGATGCACAAAACTTACTTTCTAGTGAACAGATACTTCCACCAGAAACCACTTCTTTTTACAGCAGACCGGACCAGAAACATAATAACAGAATAACCTTTGGTCAACTTGTTATCTGTAGATTTGTTTCCGTTTTGATTTTTTCTCAGATGGAAAAATGCCTAAAATATAAATGTGTAAATCAATGAAAAGTGAAACTAAATTAAACTTTAAAACATTAGTGAACATCAGAATTTTACGAGTTAACCTCCTTTCTCTCCTGAATTTCATCATGGTTTGGTCGTCACCAGGCCGTCAATATCAGGATTCAAATCCTGTGTAACAACACATTTCACAATGTCATTCAAGTGTCCAAAATACCATGAAATGTTCTAAAATCTTTTCCTGCTTTGGCTGCCTGAATTCTTTATCAACACCTGCCTTTTTCCTTCCCATTGAGAAGACACCATCAGTGGCCAGACTGACATCACATGACCAGTTCACTCCCACATTGTCCAGCGCAGTAACTAGAGAGGTGACTATCTCACCAGCTGTTGTCGTGTCCATCATGTGAACCAAGAGGATTCAAACTCTGCTGTGATGGTCTCGTCAACACCTCTAATATAGATTTATATATCTGTGATTTATAGTGACTGAAGATGCTATAAATGACTGGATTCTGTCCTTCATTTGACTGTCCAAGTCTCCTGAGAGATCTTGAATCTGTAATCTTCATCTTGACAGACTTTTGTTGACAAAGGTCGCCTGGTTTTTGGGACACGTGACTTCTGCAGCCTTCAGTGTGCATTTTTTCTCAAGTTCACCATCTGAAAATGGATCTGATGTTTGCACTAACTTGTTTACAATAAGTTAGCTAGATTTCACTGCTCCATCACTGACATCACTGCAGGAAATGCAGACTGTTTGTTCAGTAGTTGGTTGATCTTCTCTTTTTTAACTGCTCCTGCAAATGGTGAAACTTTTCTTCATGATGAGTCTCATGGTGACGACAAATGTTTTACTCTTTGAGCATTGAGACCTGTTGGTTACATACCGAGCACGCAGGTTTAGATTCAGCTCCTTGAAGAAATAAAACTGTTCATTTTTCCTGGTGAGCTTGACACTCCATGTCAATCTTTCTGCTTTTTGACAACATTTTGGTTCTAGGAGTGTCACACCTGATCATTTTTCCGTAACTTAACAGCAGCAGTGAGGCTCATAGAGACGCGCGTTTACAAGTGTAGGTATCATATGAGTTCTGCCTGCATGATCAGAACGGGGAATTGTGACTTGATGACGTGTATCTGGATTGGTCCGGATCATTGGACCACCATCACATGAGATAGAATGAGACATGCATGCACCATTACTACGTGTTGAGTCTTCCAGAGTAAAGAACTGAGAAGGTCCCAACAAGTACACAAAGAATCACAAAAGGAGACGCAATGTTTAGCAACCAACCACAGGAGGAGCCCCCCTCTGTGGTCCAGAGAGGGCTCTGCTGTGCAGAGATAACCTCAGCAGGGGAGCAACTCCTTCTAATGCAAACATTTCATACAAAAGTCTTGAGTTGTCAGACTTTAGTGATGAACCAGAAGAGTCACATGACAGAAAAAAATCTGTGAATACGTGAAACCTCAAATAAAGAAACCCAAATAAGTGGAGGAACACTGTATAGTGTATCTAGATGATAACAATCATTCTTTCAAAGTCAAACTGGACGGTAGTTTTCTAGGTTTCTATGATCTTTGTTTGGTTTCATGAGCGCCTCTTTAAACACTTGGAACAGCAGGTCTCTCAGTGATTCCCAAAAGTCTCTCTAAACATTGAACTAGCTGATGATTGGAATGATTTAGTGAGGACCAGCAGAAATAGTTCAACCACAGCAGGAAGTGTTGACAGAAATGGAAAGAAGCTAAAGCAGCTCCAGAATTGAAGATTCTTTTCTTGGTTTTTCCATCTCTTCATGGTCTCAGTCCTTCCTATCTTTCAGATCTTCTTTTACCTCCCAGACCCCCAGAACTCTCAGGTCCTCAGGTGCTGCTTTACCAACAATTATTTACACTCATTTTTAAACTCTCACATGTTTTTAAGGTTTTTCAATATTAAAATGAACCTTTTTGCATTTGAAATGTTTATTATACGTTTGAATCATTAACATTTGATTTCTTTGTATCTTTTCATTTTAAATAATTTGTTTTCATTTGAATCTGTTTTCTGATCTTTTATGTTTGTAGAATTTTGATTGATTGATTGATTGATTAATTGTTTATTTAAGATAGGGACACCATATATTAATAAAACATTTAAAAATGCAAATATATAAGATTATAGTCTTTTAGACTAATTTCCATCTTTAGTCCCTATGGAAAAGGT
>NW_023416914.1:59208-59565 GCF_002922805.2 Oryzias melastigma | reverse complement strand
TGGCAGTTTTGATTGTCTAAAAGCCATGATTTTATCTGTTTGCTAAATGAGCTCAAAGTTGTCAGTTGTCTTATTGTTGTGGGAATTGGGTTCCAGGTGTGAGTGTTTTATTTCATTTCTATGTATTTATTTTATCTCCACTGTTTCTTTACTCTGTTCTGATGTTCATGTAAAATAAATGAAAGTTTGATTTCAGTTCATTACATTCTATCATTGTTTCTCTTTTGTTTATAACGTTTTTATTTATTATTTAATGTTTGTGTTTGAAGTTTATTGAACTTTGTGTTGTAGATGTTTAGATCAAAGTTTTAAATAAAGTTTGATTGATGGATTGATGAGTTAATCAGCTAAATAGAT
>NW_023416914.1:53152-56096 GCF_002922805.2 Oryzias melastigma | reverse complement strand
GTCTGTCAATTTAGTTAAAGTTTTCGTGTCTGGGCGGGAGTTTTCGTTTCGTTTTCGTTGGGTAAATAGTGTCGTTGACGAAGACGATTACGAAAATTTTTCGTCAACGAAATTAACACTGGTTAAAAGACAGTTTAGTTAGTCCAGGAAGGGGAGCGGTCTTCAGTCCATTTTGGAGCCAGGAGCCTCTGTTAAACAAAATCAAAAACTCCTGAGTTTACACTCTAAAAGCACCAAGCTTAAATATAACCACTGCAAACGAGATAAAATAATAAATAAGTGCATGCAATAAAAACAACAGCACTGGTGCTAGCGGTAAAAACAACTCTGGTAGCTAAAAAAAGACAAGCGAAGGAGGGGTACTTAGCTCGAAGAGGGGTGTATCGCAACCACACCCCTCTGCTGCTTCTTCGTCGCTCCCCCCTCTGACCGCTGTCTGGCTCCTGACTCACCTGGTGGTGGCGGTGGCACCGCACCGCACCACACCACACCACACCACACCACACCGCACTACGCCGCCTTGGGCTCTGTCTTCTCCCTTTTTCTCTCTGTTTCCTCCTGGCCGCCGTCTGGTTCTTTTAAAAAGGGTCTCTGATTAGACTCACCTTCCCTCAATCCTTTCCAATTAGGTGGTGTGTTCAAGAGCCCTCGGAATTTAAAAGCATCTTTTCCACCCCGTGACACACTCATTTTGTCAGTTTTTGTGTTGTTGTTGTCATTGATACACCTGGTGTGTTCTGTCTCTCCCTCATGTGAACAAACAGTAACGAGCTTCACAAGTGTGCACCTCCCCCCGTGCACGCTCGCGGTTTGTGCACGGCTCTTTGATGATCTCTCTGTGCAAATGGTATTGATCTGACATGTGAGACTTGAAGAGAAAAAAACAAGAGAGGATTCGTGACACTACTGGATAAATACAAATGTAAAAATGAGCAGCTGTGCTGTCCTGAACTAATAGTGAAACAAACAGAAAGAGAAACTCTTTTTTACTCTTGTTTATTGGGGGAGTTGTGCTGTAAAAATAACTTGTGAAGATGAAACCCGTGAAAGAAGATTACAGATGTTAAACTCCTCACTACACACTTTCTCCACTTTTCTCAGACAGACATGGACATTTTTAAATCCAGGATTTTAGAATGAAAACTAAGATCTGATCACGATCAAAGATTTCTGTGGGTCTGAAGAGCTGCACGTTTCTGCACAGACCAGGAGATTGATTGACAAGGTCTCCAGCCAATCAGGACGCAGAACAGGATGAGCTGTTTAAATAAAAACAGCAGCATGATCGCACTGAGAGCAGGTGAACTGTAATGTGGAAAGAGAACTCTGTTTCTGTTCTATTTGACAGAGATTTGAGATTCAGAAAGAAGCTCAGACTGTAGAAGGGAGGAATAATAAGTCACATTCTATAAGGGTCTGGATCATGTGGTCAGATTGAAAAAAATAATAATGGGTCTCTGATTGTGGTTGGAGGGCCGGGACAAATGCGGAGGCGGGCAGGATCCGGCCCGTGGGCCGTAGTTTGGAGACCCCTGCTTTAGGGGTGGGCGATATGACGACAAAAAACTGTCTTACGATCTTCAAAGCTGACGATCTGTCATTTTTGAGAGATCTTCTACGATCTTCTACAAACAGCTGCAAGAGCGAGAAGGCAAAAGTTTGTTGACTGCCTGTGACTTTATATCCGAGCTGCTCCTCCTCCTCCCCGGAGTGTTTTCTTGTTTGGAAGTCACGTGACATACGGCGTGACAGACATGCGTCATCATTATGAATCAAGTCTTCTTGAGTAATGAATGGCGGAGGTCTGAAAAAGTAACAAAAGGAGACGCAGTGTTTTGGAATCGACTTCAAAAACCTTGACAACAAAATAATCCGATGGAGAGGAATCATCACAGGACAGGAATCACATTTTAATAGAGATAAATCAGGCTGGGAACCGTGAACTGTGTGCTAAAGTGGGTGCTAGCAATTTGAGAGTAGCATGATTGTTTGGTTCTTTGATCTCTGTTTTTATTAATGTATCGCACATATTCAGGTTCAACCTGCACAAAAACTGATAGAAATTCATGTAGGAAACCCGTAAAATGTGGGGTCAAGATGCACGTTGCTGCATTGTTTTGCTAGCTCGTGGCTAGCTACTTTAAGAGCCTAAATCTCATTGTCGGTCGCACTTTTTATTAATTTTATTTTCCTTTGTAAGAAGTGTAAGTGAGTTCGCACATAATTTTCTTAACCCGTGCCGTCACTGTTGATCTTTTTTCTTGGTCGTACGGACCGAATAAAAGCCCAGCTAGAATAAACAGCGCTAATGCTAACGCTATCTTTCTGCTCAGTGACAAAAACACCACAGAGAGCAGATGTTAGTGAAGGAGCTGTGGATGTAAACTTTAACCTGCCACAACATTTACTGCTATTATCTCTGTGTTTGGAATCTTAACAGTTTGGTAGATGTATTTGATGTTATCATCCAAGTTTAAAACATGTTTTTTTGTATCAGTTAAAGATGCTAGCTGAAGCCTTTTTCTGAAAGTACAACGAAATCGTCTATTTTAAGGTAAATTCTGAAGCAATTGAGATTTACCATGTATATAATCCAAAAATAAAAGTTTTAGTTTCATTTGAAACTGTGGTAAAGGGTGTTTTTATTAATATTATTATTAAGCACTTTGACATGTTTTTAATAGAGAAAGGACTTTACTAAACTATCAGTCATTCATGCTATTAAACTTCAGTCTCATTCATTTCTGGTCTTGGGTGACAATCATTTACAAGCTCTGTTACATGGATTTTAGCACAAAGGCAAAATGAAAACTCACAGATATTTAGAAGCTATGCAATGCATTACCTGTAGCAGTAGAAGACGCAATTCTTGCACTCTTTACAGATTAATCTTAAGAGATAACCATTTAATTTAAATAAATATAAATATGTGTTCAAAATGTGT
>NW_023416914.1:47645-51764 GCF_002922805.2 Oryzias melastigma | reverse complement strand
CCCGCAATGGTCTGGGAAGCCGCAATCTGACAGCCACAGGGTTGACCACTTTGGTTATAGGAAAAGGACCCACAAAACGTGGGGCCAGTTTCCGGTTCTCAACACGTAGGGGCAAATCAGACGTAGATAACCAGACCTCCTGACCCACATTGCATCTTGGAGCAGGGGTGCGCCTCTTATCTGCTTGCGTCTTGTAGCCGTCGACTGACTTCAAAAGCACTTGACGAGCCCTTCTCCAGGCTCTCCGGCAGCGCCGAAAGGACGCAACGGCAGATGGCACAGAGGCTGCTCTTTCCTGAGTGTCAAAAAGTGGGGGCTGGTACCCAAAAACTACTTGGAATGGGGACATACCTGTGGCAGTGGAGATAAGTGAATTATGCGCGTACTTGACCCAGACAACGTTATCCGCCCAGGAGGAAGGGTCACGGCTACACAGGATGCGCAAACCACTCTCCAGTTGTTGGTTCATCCGCTCCGTCTGTCCATTTGATTGCAGATGGAAGTCGGAGGACAGGCTGACTGTCACACCAAGAAGTTTGCAGAACTCTGCCCAAAATTTCGCGGTGAACTGCGGACCTCTGTCTGACACAATGTCTCTGGGGAAGCCATGGATCCTAAAGACGTGTTGAGCCAAAAGACTGGCCATCTCCTTAGTGGAGGGCAACTTAGGAAGTGGCATAAATTGAGCCATTTTGGAGAATCTGTCAACTACAGTTAATACAACCGTATTCCCCTTGGAGGGTGGCAGGCCAGTTACAAAGTCTACAGAGATGTGCAACCATGGGCGATTAGGAATGTTCAAGGGCAATAGTAACCCAGATGGATGCTGGTTGCGGGTTTTACCTTGATTGCACTCCAGGCAGGCTGCCACAAACTCCTTAACGTCCCTTCCTAGGGAAGCCCACCAGAAACGCTGTTGGACCATGGATCGGGTCCATCTCACCCCAGGGTGACAGGCGAGGCGGGAAGAGTGACACCATTCCAACACCCGGGACCGCAGATGATCTGGAACAAAAAGCTTGTCTGAAGGGCATGCAGAAGGCGAAGGGGTGTTCTGGAGCTCCTCCTCCAACTCTTGTTCCAGGTCGGTGCGACACACAGCCAAACGAGTGGAATCAGGCAAGATGTAGTCTGGGGTTTGGAGGTTCTCAGATCTCTCAAAGCAACGAGAAAGGGAATCTGCCTTCTTGTTCTTTGATCCTGGACGATATGACAAAGTGAAGTTGAAACGTGGGAAAAATAGAGCCCAACGGGCCTGGCGAGCATTTAGTCTCTTTGCAGTCCTGAGATACTCCAGATTTTTGTGGTCAGTCCACACAATGAAAGGTACAACAGATCCCTCAAGCCAGTGTCTCCACTCCTCCAAAGCCAGTTTAACAGCCAGGAGTTCTTTATCACCAACGCAGTAATTTCTCTCAGAGGAACTTAGCCGCCGTGAAAAGAAGGCACAAGGGTGTACCTTACCATCAGCCGAACGTTGTGACAAGACCGCCCCCACCCCTGAATCTGACACGTCAACCTCCACAATAAATTGTCTTTCAGGATCGGGCATAGTAAGCACAGGGGCTGAAGTAAACAACTGCTTAAGTTTGGAGAAAGCCCTCTCTGCCTCAGGAGACCAAACAAAACTCTTCTTACTAGAAGTCAACAAATGGAGGGGAGAGGCTACCTGGCTAAAGTTGCGGATAAACCTCCTGTAAAAGTTAGAGAACCCCAGGAACCTTTGAAGCTGTTTAACAGAGGTTGGGGTAGGCCAATCAGCAACAGCACTAACTTTGGTGGGGTCCATCTTTATTTCTCCAGCTGAAATGACAAGGCCCAGAAAACAGGTCGAGGTTGTGTGAAACTCACACTTCTCTGCTTTAACAAAAAGATTGTTTTGAAGCAGACGCTCCAACACTGCCTTCACATGTTGTACGTGCTCCTTCTTGGAACGGGAGAAGATTAAAATGTCATCTAGATAGACAAAAACAAACCTATTCAACATGTCTCCCAATACATCGTTTACGAGATTTTGGAAGACTGCGGGCGCGTTTGTCAAACCAAAAGGCATCACCATATATTCGTAGTGTCCTACAGGGGTGTTAAATGCAGTCTTCCATTCATCGCCTTGTCTAATGTGCACCAAGTTGTAAGCATTACGTAGGTCTAATTTGGTAAAGATGGTGGCCCCCTGAAGAAGCTCAAAAGCAGACGACATTAGCGGTAACGGGTATCGGTTCTTTACAGTTATTTGATTAAGACCTCGATAATCAATACAAGGCCTTAACCCACCATCTTTTTTCTTTACGAAAAAAAATCCAGCCCCAGCTGGCGAAGAAGAAGGACGCATTAGTCCAGCCTTAGGGACTCGTCGATGTACCTCTGCATTGCCTGCATTGCATTCTCTGGTGCCGACAGAGAATAAAGCCGGCCACGGGGAGGTGAGGTGCCTGGCAGGAGCTGAATGGCACAATCATACGGTCGATGAGGTGGTAAGGTACAAGCTTTGGTTTTGTTAAAAACCTCCCTCAAAACATGGTACTCAATAGGAACTTTCGAGATATCAGGGTAAGTCCTCTCCTCTACTTCTCGCTCTTCTCTTGGCATTGCAGCAGACAGGCAAGTAGCATGAGGGAGACCAGCTACTTATTGTACCATCAGCCCAATTAATATGGGGATTGTGTCTTCTAAGCCAGGTAAGGCCAAAAATCACTGGTAGCAATGGTGACTGAACCACATAAAATGACACCATGTCATAGTGGTTCTCAATCTGAATTTTAATAGGGGTAGTTCTGAAGGTGCTGGGGTGAATGACATGATTGTCAATGGCTCTGACCTCTAGGGGTCTAGCGAGGGGTTCAACAGGTACCTTGAGTTTCTTTACCAACTGCTGATCAATGAAATTTGTGTCAGCTCCTGAATCAATGTACACAGGTAGAGTCACTGGAGAGGATGAGATGTGAAAAACTGCAGACACAGAAGGTGGGGAGACAGCATTTGTGGTGAAAGAGCGGCTCAGCAGTGGTCTCCCTTGGGCTGCTGAGCCTGCTCTTTTAGTGGACAGTTCTGAACAAAGTGACCTGGTGCGGCACAGTAGAAGCATTCTCTCCTCTTCAGTCTTCTCTCTCTCTCCTGAGCAGACAACTGTGTTCGCCCCAACTGCATAGGTTCCTCATGGTCCCATCCACCATCTCGACCTCTGGAGAGTGACACAGGAGTTTGATCATGAGCATAGAATGTGCGAGTCTTACGTGTCCTCTCAGAGCGATGCTCCCTCAGACGCCTGTCAATTCGAGACGCCAGATCCATTAGGGCATCCAAACCCGTAGGAAGATCGCGAGCCGCCAGCTCATCCTTTATCCGGTCAGCCAACCCCTGATAAAACTGGTCATACAGAGCTGGCTCATTCCAGTTTGAGTCTGCTGCCAAGGTTCTGAACTCTATGCAGAACTCCTCCACAGATCGGTTACCCTGTTTAAGGGTGGGTAACAGACGCGAGGCTTCCTTCTCTGGTTGAACTGGATCAAACACTCTTCGTAGGGCTTCAGAGAAAGATGCGAATGATGTACATGCCTGTGACCGCCTCTCCCACTCTGCCGTGCCCCACAGACGCGCCTGACCTGAGAGCAGAGAAATCACATAGGCCACCTTGGAGTCCTCAGTGGGAAACAATGAGGGCTGGAGCATGAATTCCATGGAGCACTGGGTCAAAAAGGCTCTGCATTCTGCTGGGTTCCCTGTGAAACGTTCTGAAGGAGGAATCCGGGGTTCTGTGGGTTGTCTGGGAGGAGGAGTGCTCCCCCCTGTGGGAGGAGGAGCAGCTGTTAGTGCATCAAGTCTTTGGTTAATTTGGACCACACTGATCTTAAGCTCAGCAAATTGAGCCTCAAAACGACCCAAGGTGTTTTCAACTTGAACCTTCCAGTTCTGATCAGCTGCGGGATCCATAGTTGGCCAGAAGATACTATCAGGGTAAAGTGGGTGGATCCCAAAAACAGACTGATCAGAACTGGCAAATATTCATTTATTCAATAAAGAAGTGCAGTAGACCAGGGCTCCTAGGTCCACCGGGAGGGGGAAGGGGTCAGGCACACTAGGGCAGAGGAGCAGAGTTATTATTCAGTTCCAAAGGAGCTT
>NW_023416914.1:46707-47357 GCF_002922805.2 Oryzias melastigma | reverse complement strand
TCAGCAGGGCAGCTCCTGCTATAAAGGCAGCCACACAGGTGATGTCAATAAGGCAGATTACCTGTGAGGCTGAGGCATGGCCATGACATCCTCAGTGTTTGTGTAACGGAGCAGAAAGCGAGCGCTGCATATTCTAGTTGGACTTCATCTCGTCCGTGCAACCAAAAAGAAGTTCAACATTGCCAGAATGTATTTAGAAAAAATACGTGCGAATAACTACTTTCTTTTTTTTTAATGTGCGCCCAACAGCAAACTAGCATGTGTACCACCTCTGAGGGATAGCTACAGTAAATCTGGACCAGTAGGTTCAGCTATTAGAATATTAAACTTGTACCTTAGAAAAACAAAATGAAGAAGACCACAGACCACAGTATGGTTAGAGTTAGTTGGCTTAAACAGAAATCCCAGTTGGTTTTAATCTTATGATTTAGATAAAAATGATATTTTTCTTTAACCTAGGTTACTTCTTAAGTTCAGTTTTGTTCAACCTTTAAGTTGGGATTGAGATTTATTTTGTTTTTTTCTTTTAGTTTTAGTTCTAGTTGTCCAAAGGTGAGTTCTAGTTGATTTAAGTTCAAGTATCAAGTTCTAGTTTTGTTTTAATTCTAAGTTTATTTCATTTATCCCATACTAATTTAAATTAAGTTTCC
>NW_023416914.1:41163-42359 GCF_002922805.2 Oryzias melastigma | reverse complement strand
GCAGTGTTTGCCCCTCCTCCCTTGCTCTCACCTGGTTGCCTCAGCTGCATATTATTTTCTCATTAGTGTTTCAGGTATTTAAGTTATGGTATTCTGGTGTTTCTCTGTCGCAGAGTCCTGTTTGCTTTCTATGTTTTGGAGTGCTATTAAACCCTTTCCACTGTTTCCCATCGAATTTCAAGTCCTTCCTGCATCTGGGTTTCCTCCTGTTTGCCCAACCGTAACACGAAGCTCACGACGTAACAAAGCACCCCCGCGCACGTGCGCGCACTCACACATGAAAGCTGTGAATCCGGCTTTTCTACTCAAAGAGAAGAGTTTGCTGCGGAGAGCAGCTGATCGGTTCTGTTGGTGCTCCAAAGACTGCTGTTCCCTCTATGTATGACCTAAAATCCAGCACAATAATGACACACGATCAGAATGTGTGTTTACATGCAGCTTGATCGGATCAACCATTGGTGTAACCCACCTGTCTTGATCGGAAAGAAATTTGGATCCGAAAGAGTCTGATCGGGCCAGAGTATTCCGGACAGCCTGTTAACACGACGCATTTCTGTTCTGATCAGGCGTTTGGTCCGATTACTTGGGGCCGTAAACATAGCTATAGATGCACCAGGGGTCCGTTTCAAGAAGCAGGTTTTGTTGGAACTCTGAGTTCATGAACTCCAAATTTAGTAAAACTCAGAGTTTTCGGTTTCAGAAAGAGAGATAACTCAAACCCGGGAAAGTGGGTGAAACCAAACCCGTTCCAAGAAGCGGGTTAAGATGAACTCAGAATCCATCGCTATGGCAACTACCTTTCCTATCCTCAGTTTAAATCCTTAACAATGGAAATCATTCCATTTCAAACACCGGGAAGGCGTGTGAACTCATCTACCGTGCTTCACATCGTGATCAAATGTTAGCTCAGTTGTCAGCAACACTGCGTCCCGAGTTTGAGTCCCGACCACATAAAGCATTTTTATGCTAATAAAACTTTTCTGCAAATATTTTTTAAGTCTTGAGAATTGAATTTAAATAAATGCTTATTTTACCAAATTCCAGGCAGCTACAGTGTTTCCTTTAAGTGTGCAGTGATATCCGTGTGTGCGTATGTGGGGGTGGGGGGGTGTTAAGTAAAAACGGTCATTCATGCGATTACGGAGATTACTGGTTAAATTAGTAACAGATCAAAAACCATTCCTTACTCAACAAGA